>NC_069506.1:278515402-278737902 GCF_027579735.1 Bombina bombina | reverse complement strand
ACTGCTTCCGAAGAAGCAAATACATCAAAACTGTAGAATTAAGTAAATGAATGCAAAGAAGACCAAGTTGCTGCTTTGCAAATCTGATCAACTGAAGCTTCATTCTTAAAAGCCCACGAAGTGGAGACTGATCTAGTAGAATGAGCTGTAATTCTCTGAGGCGGGGCCTGACCCGACTCCAAATAAGCTTGATGAATCAAAAGCTTTAACCACGATGCCAAGGAAAAAGCAGAAGCCTTCTGACCTTTCCTAGATCCAGAAAATATAACAAATAGACTAGAAGTCTTCCTGAAATCTTTAGTAGCTTCAACATAATATTTCAAAGCTCTTACCACATCCAAAGAATGTAAGGACCTCTCCAAAGAATTCTTAGGATTAGGATACAAGGAAGGGACAACAATTTCTCTATTAATGTTGTTAGAATTCACAACCTTAGGTAAGAATTTAAACGAAGTCCGCAAAACCGCCTTATCCTGATGAAAAATCAGAAAAGGAGATTCACAAGAGAGAGCAGATAATTCAGAAACTCTTCTAGTAGAAGAGATGGCCAAAAGGAACAACACTTTCCAAGAAAGTAGTTTAATGTCCAAAGAATGCATAGGCTCAAATGGATGGGATTCTGCAGAATGTAAAGACTGAGCTAGTACCAAGATATCGTACAAATACGCATGTGCAATTTCTGACCGAGGATTGGATTCTGATTTGCTGATCATTTGAAGAAGAAGGTAGCTACGTAACGGTGGGGGGAGTTCGGCTGCCATATTTACCTCGTATTAGAGAAGTTATGAACGGTGATTATTACAAGAAGCAAGTAGGTAAGGCAAAAGGGCTATGCTGCAAGCGGATCTTCGTTTTTTATTTTTCAATATCGCATAATGTTACCGCGAGTGTTGACTGTCCCTTTAAATGAGTCCCTCTGTGAGATAGTGAATCTTCTTAGGTGATGAACTAATCGTATCCCAGTATAGGGATATAAAAGCGCGCTGAATTAAGACAGTAAAATGTCAGAAAAAATGAACTTATGAGTCTAATGAAACGGGTCTACCGTATCAGCTTTTGGATGTGTCCATGTAATAATGTTAGATTGAAGAGATGGGGATATTCTTCTTGTTCCGTGTAATAGGTCAGGCTCCTCCTCTTGATCCCAGAGAGTGTAGGAAAGCTGTTGGAATACAAAGGGTAGAGAGAGGGCACCACAATAGCGTGATACCATCTGGAAATACAGGTATAGATGAGAGTAAGTAATGTGCTTACCAGATAATATGGCACTGTGCTATGACCAGTGCGTGAAAGCTTGCTAGCACTTAACAGTGGCTAGTACACTGTGGAAACCAAGCTCCAAAAGCTCTTTTCCCGGTTTCAGCTTGATATACACCTCCTGGTGACTGGACTTCAATTATTAAAAAGATAA
This sequence comes from Bombina bombina, assembly GCF_027579735.1. Taxonomy (NCBI): domain Eukaryota; kingdom Metazoa; phylum Chordata; class Amphibia; order Anura; family Bombinatoridae; genus Bombina; species Bombina bombina. The sequence goes on along the minus strand of NC_069506.1, from coordinate 278,736,491 downwards.
ACTTTTGTGTGTTGTTCTATTGGTGTTGGAGTAGCACAACACAGACAACTTCATAAATAAAATAGCTTTATTGTTATGACGCGTTTCTCAACCCCAACTGGGTCGTTTCATCAGATAAAAAGCTTTTTATCTGATGAAACGACCCAGTTGGGGTTGAGAAACGCGTCATAACAATAAAGCTATTTTATTTATGAAGTTGTCTGTGTTGTGCTACTCCAACACCAATAGAACAACACACAAAAGTTTATCTTTTTAATAATTGAAGTCCAGTCACCAGGAGGTGTATATCAAGCTGAAACCGGGAAAAGAGCTTTTGGAGCTTGGTTTCCACAGTGTACTAGCCACTGTTAAGTGCTAGCAAGCTTTCACGCACTGGTCATAGCACAGTGCCATATTATTTGGTAAGCACATTACTTACTCTCATCTATACCTGCATTTCCAGACGGTATCACGCTATTGTGGCGCCCTCTCTCTACCCTTTGTCTTCTTAGATGATGACTCGTGTTACCATGCTAGTGACCTGTAAAACATATAAAACAATAGTGCAATATAGCTAAAAACAAATGTACAGCAAATAGAATAAGGCTTACCAAACTGTCAACGCGTTTCGGCCCTTAATATTGGGCCTTTATCAAGAAGCGCATATCAACGTAGAAATCTAGCACAAACTTACTTCACCACCTCCATAGGAGGAAAAGTTTGTAAAACAAAACTGAATTGTGGGTGTGGTGAGGGGTGTATTTGTAGGCATTTTGAGGTTTGGGAAACTTTGCCCCTCCTGGTAGGATTGTATATCCCATAAGTCACTAGCTCATGGACTCTTGACAATTTCATGAAAGAAAATGGTTACAAGCTGAGGACTTCCGCCCCTTGCGCTTACCAGTATACAGGATGCATAAGGAAGAAGGATGACAAAACTCCTTAGTAGTGTGAAGGTAGAACTTCAACGCTCTGACCACATCCAAATTATGTAATCTCTCCTTGGAGGATGACGAATTAGGACAAAGTGAAGGAACCACAATCTCCTCATTGATGTTGCGAGTATTTACTACCTGATTATAAGGCTGTGTTGAGGCCTTTCTTACTGATGGATCACTAGATACAGAGGATCATACATCAAAGCTGAAAGCCCTGATACTCAGCGAGCAGAGGAAATAGTCAATAGGAAAAGCACCTTCCATGTGAGTAACTTAATATCAAAAGCATGCAGAGGCTCAAACAGAGCCCCCTGAACAACATTAAGAACCAAATTTAGGCTCCAAGGAGGAGCAACAGGTTAAAAACAGGTTTAATTCTAACCAGAGCCTGACCAAACTCATGGACATCTGGCAAACTAGCCAACCTCTTGTGAAACAGAATAGAAAGGGCAGAGATCTGACCCTTGATAGAACTGTCCTTTCTCCAGACCTCCATGAGAAACTGAAGTATATGCAGAGTCTTCACTCTACTCCAAGAGAAACCTAGCTGGTCACACCAGTGAAGATAATTCCTCCAGACCTTGTGGTAGATGTGTTGGGTGACAGGCTTGCGAGCCTGTATAAAGAATATTAATCACACTGTCAGAGAAGCCTCTCTGATCTAAAATCAACTGTTCAATCTCCAGGCAGTCAGCCTCAGAGTATTTAGGTTTTGATAAAAGAACGGACCCTGAGTCAACAGTTCCTGATGAAGAGGCAACCACCAATGCTGAGCAGATGACATGTTCACTAGGTCTGTGTACCGAGTCCTGCATGGCTATGCAAAGGCTAACAGAATAGTAGTTATGCGTTCCTGCTTGATCCAAGCTACCACTTGGGCAAAAGTACAATCGGTGGAAACAGATAAATTAAGTTGAAGTTCCCCGGTAACACTAGAGTGTCCACTAGCTTCGGTTGAGGATCCCTGGATCTCAATCCGTACCTCGGGAGCTTGGCATTGAAGCCATCTGGAACACCCCATCTGGGATGTGGATAGCTGAGATCTGACATTGATATCTCTCTGCCCACTGCAGGATTTCAGACACCTCCTGCATCGCTAGGGAGCTCAGAGTGCCTCCCTGATGGTTGATGTAGGCCACTGTCGCAATGTTGTCTGATATATTGGGCGGAGCCGACGCCAGAAGCGCATTGTATATAGCCCTCAATTCGAGAATGTTGATCAGGAGACACACTTCCTCCAGACACCAGGTTCCTTGGGATCTCAGAGAGCCCCACAATGCATCCCAGCAGGACAGACTCCTGTCTGTGGTTATTACAGCCCAGAAGGGGTGATAAACTTGTTCCTAGGAGAACAGGAGTTGAGGATTGCCACCAAACAAGACTCTGGGCGTCCAGACAGAAGATCTGCGACAGATCCAAATATACTCCATTTCCACTGTCTGAGCATACACAACTGTAGTTGTAGTGCACACACACACAAAGACAACTCTGCGCATGTGCACAAACACACACACAAGCACACATACCCAATCTTACACAAACACACACTGCAGACACCAAATTTCCTACACACAAGTCCTCACACGAAGGTTCTTCTTAATTTGTTGTATCCCTGCCATCCTAGCTTCCCAGAGCTGCTTGAGCTGGATCCACTCCAAGGTGGGGGTTGCAACCCTAAGAGAAAAAGGGGAACTGATATGAGTGGACATCCCCTTCATATATACACTCTCTGCAAGCGCAACTCAGCAGCGATCAGCCTCTGCAAGCGCAACTCAGCAGCGATCAGCCTCTGCAAGCGCAACTCAGCAGCGATCAGCCTCTGCAAGCGCAACTCAGCAGCGATCAGCCTCTGCAAGCGCAACTCAGCAGCGATCAGCCTCTGCAAGCGCAACTCAGCAGCGATCAGCCTCTGCAAGCGCAACTCAGCAGCGATCAGCCTCTGCAAGCGCAACTCAGCAGCGATCAGCCTCTGCAAGCGCAACTCAGCAGCGATCAGCCTCTGCAAGCGCAACTCAGCAGCGATCAGCCTCTGCAAGCGCAACTCAGCAGCGATCAGCCTCTGCAAGCGCAACTCAGCAGCGATCAGCCTCTGCAAGCGCAACTCAGCAGCGATCAGCCTCTGCAAGCGCAACTCAGCAGCGATCAGCCTCTGCAAGCGCAACTCAGCAGCGATCAGCCTCTGCAAGCGCAACTCAGCAGCGATCAGCCTCTGCAAGCGCAACTCAGCAGCGATCAGCCTCTGCAAGCGCAACTCAGCAGCGATCAGCCTCTGCAAGCGCAACTCAGCAGCGATCAGCCTCTGCAAGCGCAACTCAGCAGCGATCAGCCTCTGCAAGCGCAACTCAGCAGCGATCAGCCTCTGCAAGCGCAACTCAGCAGCGATCAGCCTCTGCAAGCGCAACTCAGCAGCGATCAGCCTCTGCAAGCGCAACTCAGCAGCGATCAGCCTCTGCAAGCGCAACTCAGCAGCGATCAGCCTCTGCAAGCGCAACTCAGCAAAGATCAGCCTCTGCAAGCGCAACTCAGCAAAGATCAACAGATTTCCTCCTCTGCAAGCAACAGATGAAGCAGAAGCACAAATCAAAGAACCAACAATCAAGTACATAAGATTTTTAGATAGAAACTGTGAATCCTCTGTGTGCAATAAATATAGTTCATCTGCAGAGACTTACCGGAGGCAAGACAGAGTCACCTCTGCCTCGTTTTCTGCCTCTTCTAATGACACCATGTAAAGGTCTCTCTGACTCTCCAAGGAAAGTACCTGTAAAAGCACAGTGTGAGAAGTCTCCGCAGCTGCTACCTGAACTAAGCCTCGTGACTCTGCCCCCCAAAATCCTACCTGAACTCAGCCCTCACTGCTCTGTCCCCCCCAAAATCCTACCTGACCTCAGCCCTCACTGCTCTACCCCCCAGCTGCTATCTTACCTCAGCCCTCACTGCTCTGTCTCCCCCCCCAGCTGCTATCTCACCTCAGCCCTCAGTGCTCTGTCTCTCCCCCAGCTGCTATCATACCTCAGCCCTAAGTCCCCCCCAGCTGCTATCTTACCTCAGCCCTTACTGCTCTGTCTCCCCCCCAGCTGCTATCTCACCTCAGCCCTCAGTGCTCTGTCTCCCCCCAGCTGCTATCTCACCTCAGCCCTCAGTGCTCTGTCCTCCCAGCTGCTATCGTACCTCAGCCCTCACTGCTCTGTCCCCCCAGCTGCTATCTTACCTCAGCCCTCAGCCCCCCCAGCTGCTATCTTACCTCAGCCCTCAGCCCCCCCAGCTGCTATCTTACCTCAGCCCTCACTGCTCTGCCCCCCAGCTGCTATCTTACCTCTGCCCTCAGTGCTCTGCCCCCACCCCCAGCTGCTATCTTACCTCAGCCCTCAGTGCTCTGTCTCCCTCCCAGCTGCTATCTTACCTCAGCCCTCAGTGCTCTGTCTCCCCCCCAGCTGCTATCGTACCTCAGCCCTCATTGCTCTGTCTCCGCCCCAGCTGCTATCGTACCTTAGCCCTCACTGCTCTGTCTCCCCCCCAGCTGCTATCTTACCTCAGCCCTCAGTGCTCTGTCTCCCTCCCAGCTGCTATCGTACCTCAGCCCTCAGTGCTCTGTCTCCCCCCCAGCTGCTATCGTACCTCAGCCCTCAGTGCTCTGTCTCCCCCCCAGCTGCTATCGTACCTCAGTCCTCATTGCTCTGTCTCCGCCCCAGCTGCTATCGTACCTCAGCCCTCAGTGCTCTGTCTCCCTCCCAGCTGCTATCGTACCTCAGCCCTCAGTGCTCTGTCTCCCTCCCAGCTGCTATCGTACCTCAGCCCTCAGTGCTCTGTCTCACCCCCAGCTGCTATCGTACCTCAGCCCTCAGTGCTCTGTCTCCCCCCCAGCTGCTATCGTACCTCAGCCCTCATTGCTCTGTCTCCGCCCCAGCTGCTATCGTACCTCAGCACTCAGTGCTCTGTCTGCCCCCCAGCTGCTATGGTACCTCAGCCCTCACTGCTCTGTCTACCCCCAGCTGCTATCGTACCTCAGCCCTCAGTGCTCTGCCCCCCACAGCTGCTATCTCACCTCAGCCCTCAGTGCTCTGTCTCCCCCCAGCTGCTATTGTACCTCAGCCCTGAATGCTCTGTCTCCCCCCAGCTGCTATCTTACCTCAGCCCTGAGTGCTCTGTCTCCCCCCCAGCTGCTATCTCACCTCAGCCCTCAGTGCTCTGTCTCCCCCCCAGCTGCTATCGTACCTCAGCCCTAAGTCCCCCCCAGCTGCTATCTTACTTCAGCCCTTAGTGCTCTGTCTCCCCCCAGCTGCTATCGTACCTCAGCCCTCAGTGCTCTGCCCCCCACAGCTGCTATCTCCCCTCAGCCCTCAGTGCTCTGTGTCCCCCCAGCTGCTATCGTACCTCAGCCCTCAGTGCTCTGTCTCCCCCCAGCTGCTATCGTACCTCAGCCCTGAGTGCTCTGTCTCCCCCCCAGCTGCTATCTTACCTCAGCCCTCAGTGCTCTGTCCCCCCCAGCTGCTATCTTACCTCAGCCCTCAGTGCTCTGTCCCCCCCAGCTGCTATCTTACCTCAGCCCTCAGTGCTCTGTCTCCCCCCCAGCTGCTATCGTACCTCAGCCCTCATTGCTCTGTCTCCCCCCCAGCTGCTATCTTACCTCAGCCCTCAGTGCTCTGTCTCCCCCCCAGCTGCTATCGTACCTCAGCCCTCATTGCTCTGTCTCCCCCCCAGCTGCTATCTTAAATCAGCCCTCAGCCCCCCCAGCTGCTATCTTACCTTAGCCCTCACTGCTCTGCCCCCCAGCTGCTATCTTACCTCAGCCCTCAGTGCTCTGTCCCCCCAGCTGCTATCTTACCTCAGCCCTCACTGCTCTGCCCCCCAGCTGCTATCTTACCTCAGCCCTCAGTGCTCTGTCCCCCCAGCTGCTATCTTACCTCAGCCCTCACTGCTCTGCCCTCCCAGCTGCTATCTTACCTCAGCCCTCAGTGCTCTGTCGCCCCAGCTGCTATCTTACCTCAGCCCTCACTTCTCTGCCCCCCCTAGCTGCTATCTTACCTCAGCCCTCGGTGCTCTGACCCCCCAGCTGCTATCTTACCTCAGCCCTCAGTGCTTTGCCCCCCCAGCTGCTATCTTACCTCAGCCCTCAGTGCTCTGTCCTCCCAGCTTCAATCTTACCTCAGCCCTCCGTGCTCTGCCCCCCCCTGCTGCAATCTTACCTCAGCCCTCAGTGCTCTTCCCCCCCCAGCTGCTATCTTACCTCAGCCCTCAGTGCTCTGTCTCCCTCCCAGCTGCTATCTTACCTCAGCCCTCAGTGCTCTGTCTCCCCCCCCAGCTGCTATAGTACCTCAGCCCTCATTGGTCTGTCTCCCCCTCAGCTGCTATCGTACCTCAGCCCTCACTGCTCTGCCCCCCACAGCTGCTATCTCACCTCAGCCCTCAGTGCTCTGTCTCCCCCCAGCTGCTATCGTACCACAGCCCTCAGTGCTCTGTCTCCTCCCAGCTGCAATCTTACCTCAGCCCTGAGTGCTCTGTCTCCCCCCCAGCTGCTATCTCACCTCAGCCCTCAGTGCTCTGTCTCCCCCCCAGCTGCTATCGTACCTCAGCCCTAAGTCCCCCCCAGCTGCTATCTTACTTCAGCCCTTAGTGCTCTGTCTCCCCCCAGCTGCTATCGTACCTCAGCCCTCAGTGCTCTGCCCCCCACAGCTGCTATCTCCCCTCAGCCCTCAGTGCTCTGTCTCCCCCCCAGCTGCTATCTTACCTCAGCCCTCAGTGCTCTGTCCCCCCCAGCTGCTATCTTACCTCAGCCCTCAGTGCTCTGTCCCCCCCAGCTGCTATCATACCTCAGCCCTCAGTGCTCTGCCCCCCCCCCCAGCTGCTATCTCACCTCAGCCCTCAGTGCTCTGTCTCCCCCCAGCTGCTATCGTACCGCAGCCCTCAGTGCTCTGTCTCCTCCCAGCTGCAATCTTACCTCAGCCCTCAGTGCTCTGTCTCCCCCCCAGCTGCTATCGTACCTCAGCCCTCACTGCTCTGCCCCCCACAGCTGCTATCTCACCTCAGCCCTCAGTGCTCTGTCTCCCCCCAGCTGCTATCGTACTGCAGCCCTCAGTGCTCTGTCTCCCCCCAGCTGCTATCGTACCTCAGCCCTCATTGCTCTGTCTCCGCCCCAGCTGCTATCGTACCTCAGCCCTCAGTGCTCTGTCTCCCCCCAGCTGCTATCGTACCTCAGCCCTCAGTGCTCTGTCTACCCCCAGCTGCTATCGTACCTCAGCCCTCAGTGCTCTGTCTCCCCCCAGCTGCTATCGTACCTCAGCCCTCAGTGCTCTGTCTCCCCCCAGCTGCTATCGTACCTCAGCCCTCATTGCTCTGTCTCCCCCCCAGCTGCTATCGTACCTCAGCCCTCACTGCTCTGTCTACCCCCAGCTGCTATCGTACCTCAGCCCTCAGTGCTCTGTCTACCCCCAGCTGCTATCGTACCTCAGCCCTCAGTGCTCTGTCTCCCCCCAGCTGCTATCGTACCGCAGCCCTCAGTGCTCTGTCTCCCCCCAGCTGCTATCGTACCTCAGCCCTCATTGCTCTGTCTCCGCCCCAGCTGCTATCGTACCTCAGCCCTCAGTGCTCTGTCTCCCCCCCAGCTGCTATCGTACCTCAGCCCTCACTGCTCTGTCTCCCCCCAGCTGCTATCGTACCTCAGCCCTGAGTGCTCTGTCTCCCCCCAGCTGCTATCTTACCTCAGCCCTCAGTGCTCTGTCATCCCAGTTGCAATCTTACCTCAGCCCTGAGTGCTCTGTCTCCCCCCCCAGCTGCTATCTCACCTCAGCCCTCAGTGCTCTGTCTCCCCCCCAGCTGCTATCGTACCTCAGCCCTAAGTCCCCCCCAGCTGCTATCTTACTTCAGCCCTTAGTGCTGTCTCCCCCCAGCTGCTATCGTACCTCATCCCTCAGTGCTCTGCCCCCCACAGCTGCTATCTCACCTCAGCCCTCAGTGCTCTGTGTCCCCCCAGCTGCTATCGTACCTCAGCCCTCAGTGCTCTGTCTCCCCCCAGCTGCTATCGTACCTCAGCCCTGAGTGCTCTGTCTCCCCCCAAGCTGCTATCGTACCTCAGCCCTCAGTGCTCTGTCCTCCCAGCTGCAATCTTACCTCAGCCCTCACTGCTCTGTCCCCCCCAGCTGCTATCTTACCTCAGCCCTCAGTGCTGTCCCCCCAGCTGCTATCTTACCTCAGCCCTCAGTGCTCTGTCTCCCCCCCAGCTGCTATCGTACCTCAGCCCTCATTGCTCTGTCTCCCCCCCAGCTGCTATCTTAAATCAGCCCTCAGCCCCCCCAGCTGCTATCTTACATCAGCCCTCACTGCTCTGCCCCCCAGCTGCTATCTTACCTCAGCCCTCAGTGCTGTCCCCCCAGCTGCTATCTTACCTCAGCCCTCACTGCTCTGCCCCCCAGCTGCTATCTTACCTCAGCCCTCAGTGCTCTGTCCCCCCAGCTGCTATCTTACCTCAGCCCTCACTGCTCTGCCCTCCCAGCTGCTATCTTACCTCAGCCCTCAGTGCTCTGTCGCCCCAGCTGCTATCTTACCTCAGCCCTCACTTCTCTGCCCCCCCTAGCTGTTATCTTACCTCAGCCCTCAGTGCTTTGCCCCCCCAGCTGCTATCTTACCTCAGCCCTCAGTGCTCTGCCCCCCCCAGCTGCTATCGTACCTCAGCCCTCAGTGCTCTGTCTTCCTCCCAGCTGCTATCTTACCTCAGCCCTCAGTGCTCTGTCTCCCCCCCAGCTGCTATCGTACCTCAGCCCTCATTGCTCTGTCTCCCCCTCAGCTGCTATCGTACCTCAGCCCTCATTGCTCTGCCCCCCACAGCTGCTATCTCACCTCAGCCCTCTGTCTCCCCCCAGCTGCTATCGTACCGCAGCCCTCAGTGCTCTGTCTCCTCCCAGCTGCAATCTTACCTCAGCCCTCAGTGCTCTGTCTCCCCCCCAGCTGCTATCGTACCTCAGCCCTCACTGCTCTGCACCCCACAACTGCTATCTCACCTCAGCCCTCAGTGCTCTGTCTCCCCCCAGCTGCTATCGTACCGCAGCCCTCAGTGCTCTGTCTCCCCCCAGCTGCTATTGTACCTCAGCCCTCAGTGCTCTGTCTCCCCCCCAGCTGCTATCGTACCTCAGCCCTGAGTGCTCTGTCTGCCCCCCAGCTGCTATCTTACCTCAGCCCTCAGTGCTCTGTCCTCCCAGCTGCAATCTTACCTCAGCCCTCAGTGCTCTGCCCCCACCCTCAGCTGCTATCTTACCTCAGCCCTCACTGCTCTGCCCCCCCAGCTGCTATCTTACCTCAGCCCTCAGTGCTCTGTCTCCCCCCCAGCTGCTATCGTACCTCAGCCCTCAGTGCTCTGTCTCCCCCCCAGCTGCTATCGTACCTCAGCCCTCATTGCTCTGTCTCCCCCCCAGCTGCTATCGTACCTCAGCCCTCACTGCTCTGTCTCCCCCCCAGCTGCTATCGTACCTCAGCCCTCAGTCCCTCACAGCTGCTATCGTACCTCAGCGCTCTGCCCCCCCAGCTGCTATCTTACCTCAGCCCTTAGTGCTCTGTCTCCTCCCAGCTGCTATCGTACCTCAGCCCTCAGTGCTCTGTCTCCGCCGCAGATGCTATCGTACCTCAGCCCTCATTGCTCTTCCCCCCACAGCTGCTATCTCACCTCAGCCCTCAGTGCTCTGTCTACCCCCCAGCTGCTATCGTAGCGCAGCCCTCAGTGCTCTGTCTCCCCCCAGCTGCTATCGTACCTCAGCCTTCAGTGCTTTGTCTCCCCCCCAGCTGCTATCGTACCTCAGCCCTGAGTGCTCTGTCTCCCCCCCAGCTGCTATCTTACCTCAGCCCTCAGTGCTCTGTCCTCCCAGCTGCAATCTTACCTCATCCCTCACTGCTCTGTCCTCCCAGCTGCAATCTTACCTCAGCCCTCAGTGCTCTGCCCCCCCCAGCTGCTATCTTACCTCAGCCCTCAGTGCTCTGCCCCCCCAGCTGCTATCTTACCTCACCCCTCAGTGCTCTGTCTCCCCCCCAGCTGCTATCGTACATCAGCACTCACTGCTCTGTCTCCCCCCCCAGCTGCTATCTCACCTCAGCCCCCACTGCTCTGTCTCCCTCCCAGCTGCTATCGTACCTCAGCCCTCAGTGCTCTGTCTCCCCCCCAGCTGCTATCGTACCTCAGCCCTCATTGCTCTGTCTCCGCCCCAGCTGCTATCTCACCTCAGCCCTCAGTGCTCTGTCTCCCCCCCAGCTGCTATCTTACCTCAGCCCTCAGTGCTCTGTCCCCCCCAGCTGCTATCATACCTCAGCCCTCAGTGCTCTGCCCCCCCCAGCTGCTATCATACCTTAGCCCTCAGTGCTCTGTATCCCCCCAGCTGCTATCTTACCTAAGCCCTCAGTGCTCTGCCCCCCAGCTGCTATCTTACCTCAGCCCTCAGTGCTCTGTCCCCCCAGCTGCTATCTTACCTCAGCCCTCACTGCTCTGCCCTCCCAGCTGCTATCTTACCTCAGCCCTCAGTGCTCTGCCCCCCAGCTGCTATCTTACCTCAGCCCTCAGTGCTCTGTCCCCCCAGCTGCTATCTTACCTCAGCCCTCACTGCTCTGCCCTCCCAGCTGCTATCTTACCTCAGCCCTCAGTGCTCTGTCGCCCCAGCTGCTATCTTACCTCAGCCCTCACTTCTCTGCCCCCCCTAGCTGCTATCTTACCTCAGCCCTCGGTGCTCTGTCCCCCCAGCTGCTATCTTACCTCAGCCCTCAGTGCTTTGCCCCCCCCAGCTGCTATCTTACCTCAGCCCTCAGTGCTCTGTCCTCCCAGCTGCAATCTTACCTCAGCCCTCAGTGCTCTGACCGCCCCTGCTGCAATCTTACCTCAGCCCTCAGTGCTCTGCCCCCCCCAGCTGCTATCTTACCTCAGCCCTCAGTCTCCCCCCCAGCTGCTATCGTACCTCAGCCCTCATTGCTCTGTCTCCCCCTCAGCTGCTATCGTACCTCAGCCCTCACTGCTCTGCCCCCCACAGCTGCTATCTCACCTCAGCCCTCAGTGCTCTGTCTCCCCCCAGCTGCTATTGTACCGCAGCCCTCAGTGCTCTGTCTCCTCCCAGCTGCTATTGTACCTCAGCCCTCAGTGCTCTGCCCCCCCAGCTGCTATCGTACCCCAGCACTCACTGCTCTGTCTCCCCCCCAGCTGCTATCGTACCTCAGCCCTGAGTGCTCTGTCTCCCCCCCCAGCTGCTATCTTACCTCAGCCCTCAGTGCTCTGCCCCCCCCAGCTGCAATCTTACCTCAGCCCTCAGTGCTCTGCCCCCACCCTCAGCTGCTATCGTACCTCAGCCCTCACTGCTCTGTCCCCCCAGCTGCTATCTTACCTCAGCCCTCAGCCCCCCCAGCTGCTATCTTACCTCAGCCCTCAGCCCCCCCCAGCTGCTATCTTACCTCAGCCCTCACTGCTCTGCCCCCCAGCTGCTATCTTACCTCAGCCCTCACTGCTCTGCCCCCCCCCAGCTGCTATCTTACCTCTGCCCTCAGTGCTCTGCCCCCACCCCCAGCTGCTATCTTACCTCAGCCCTCACTGCTTTGCACCCCCCAGCTGCTATCTTACCTCAGCCCTCAGTGCTCTGTCTCCCTCCCAGCTGCTATCTTACCTCAGCCCTCAGTGCTCTGTCTCCCCCCCAGCTGCTATCGTACCTCAGCCCTCAGTGCTCTGTCTCCCCCCCAGCTGCTATCGTACCTCAGCCCTCATTGCTCTGTCTCCGCCCCATCTGCTATCGTACCTCAGCCCTCACTGCTCTGTCTCCCCCCCATCTGCTATCTTACCTCAGCCCTCAGTGCTCTGTCTCCCTCCCAGCTGCTATCGTACCTCAGCCCTCAGTGCTCTGTCTCCCCCCCAGCTGCTATCGTACCTCAGCCCTCATTGCTCTGTCTCCCCCCCAGCTGCTATCTTAAATCAGCCCTCAGCCCCCCCAGCTGCTATCTTACCTCAGCCCTCACTGCTCTGCCCCCCAGCTGCTATCGTACCTCAGCCCTCAGTGCTCTGTCTCCCTCCCAGCTGCTATCGTACCTCAGCCCTCATTGCTCTGTCTCCGCCCCAGCTGCTATCGTACCTCAGCCCTCAGTGCTCTGTCTCCCCCCCAGCTGCTATCGTACCTCAGCCCTCACTGCTCTGTCTACCCCCAGCTGCTATCGTACCTCAGCCCTCAGTGCTCTGCCCCCCACAGCTGCTATCTCACCTCAGCCCTCAGTGCTCTGTCTCCCCCCAGCTGCTATCGTACCTCAGCCCTGAATGCTCTGTCTCCCCCCAGCTGCTATCTTACCTCAGCCCTGAGTGCTCTGTCTCCCCCCCAGCTGCTATCTCACCTCAGCCCTCAGTGCTCTGTCTCCCCCCCAGCTGCTATCGTACCTCAGCCCTAAGTCCCCCCCAGCTGCTATCTTACTTCAGCCCTTAGTGCTCTGTCTCCCCCCAGCTGCTATCGTACCTCAGCCCTCAGTGCTCTGCCCCCCACAGCTGCTATCTCCCCTCAGCCCTCAGTGCTCTGTGTCCCCCCAGCTGCTATCGTACCTCAGCCCTCAGTGCTCTGTCTCCCCCCAGCTGCTATCGTACCTCAGCCCTGAGTGCTCTGTCTCCCCCCCAGCTGCTATCTTACCTCAGCCCTCAGTGCTCTGTCCCCCCCAGCTGCTATCTTACCTCAGCCCTCAGTGCTCTGTCCCCCCCAGCTGCTATCTTACCTCAGCCCTCAGTGCTCTGTCTCCCCCCCAGCTGCTATCGTACCTCAGCCCTCATTGCTCTGTCTCCCCCCCAGCTGCTATCTTAAATCAGCCCTCAGCCCCCCCAGCTGCTATCTTACCTCAGCCCTCACTGCTCTGCCCCCCAGCTGCTATCTTACCTCAGCCCTCAGTGCTCTGTCCCCCCAGCTGCTATCTTACCTCAGCCCTCACTGCTCTGCCCCCCAGCTGCTATCTTACCTCAGCCCTCAGTGCTCTGTCCCCCCAGCTGCTATCTTACCTCAGCCCTCACTGCTCTGCCCTCCCAGCTGCTATCTTACCTCAGCCCTCAGTGCTCTGTCGCCCCAGCTGCTATCTTACCTCAGCCCTCACTTCTCTGCCCCCCCTAGCTGCTATCTTACCTCAGCCCTCGGTGCTCTGACCCCCCAGCTGCTATCTTACCTCAGCCCTCAGTGCTTTGCCCCCCCAGCTGCTATCTTACCTCAGCCCTCAGTGCTCTGTCCTCCCAGCTTCAATCTTACCTCAGCCCTCAGTGCTCTGCCCCCCCCTGCTGCAATCTTACCTCAGCCCTCAGTGCTCTTCCCCCCCCAGCTGCTATCTTACCTCAGCCCTCAGTGCTCTGTCTCCCTCCCAGCTGCTATCTTACCTCAGCCCTCAGTGCTCTGTCTCCCCCCCAGCTGCTATAGTACCTCAGCCCTCATTGGTCTGTCTCCCCCTCAGCTGCTATCGTACCTCAGCCCTCACTGCTCTGCCCCCCACAGCTGCTATCTCACCTCAGCCCTCAGTGCTCTGTCTCCCCCCAGCTGCTATCGTACCGCAGCCCTCAGTGCTCTGTCTCCTCCCAGCTGCAATCTTACCTCAGCCCTGAGTGCTCTGTCTCCCCCCCAGCTGCTATCTCACCTCAGCCCTCAGTGCTCTGTCTCCCCCCCAGCTGCTATCGTACCTCAGCCCTAAGTCCCCCCAAGCTGCTATCTTACTTCAGCCCTTAGTGCTCTGTCTCCCCCCAGCTGCTATCGTACCTCAGCCCTCAGTGCTCTGCCCCCCACAGCTGCTATCTCCCCTCAGCCCTCAGTGCTCTGTGTCCCCCCAGCTGCTATCGTACCTCAGCCCTCAGTGCTCTGTCTCCCCCCAGCTGCTATCGTACCTCAGCCCTGAGTGCTCTGTCTCCCCCCCAGCTGCTATCTTACCTCAGCCCTCAGTGCTCTGTCCCCCCCAGCTGATATCTTACCTCAGCCCTCAGTGCTCTGTCCCCCCCAGCTGCTATCATACCTCAGCCCTCAGTGCTCTGCCCCCCCCCAGCTGCTATCTCACCTCAGCCCTCAGTGCTCCGTCTCCCCCCAGCTGCTATCGTACCGCAGCCCTCAGTGCTCTGTCTCCTCCCAGCTGCAATCTTACCTCAGCCCTCAGTGCTCTGTCTCCCCCCCAGCTGCTATCGTACCTCAGCCCTCACTGCTCTGCCCCCCACAGCTGCTATCTCACCTCAGCCCTCAGTGCTCTGTCTCCCCCCAGCTGCTATCGTACCGCAGCCCTCAGTGCTCTGTCTCCCCCCAGCTGCTATCGTACCTCAGCCCTCATTGCTCTGTCTCCGCCCCAGCTGCTATCGTACCTCAGCCCTCAGTGCTCTGTCTCCCCCCCAGCTGCTATCGTACCTCAGCCCCCACTGCTCTGTCTACCCCCAGCTGCTATCGTACCTCAGCCCTCAGTGCTCTGCCCCCCACAGCTGCTATCTCACCTCAGCCCTCAGTGCTCTGTCTCCCCCCCAGCTGCTATCGTACCTCAGCCCTGAGTGCTCTGTCTCCCCCCAGCTGCTATCTTACCTCAGCCCTCAGTGCTCTGTCTCCCCCCCAGCTGCTATCTCACCTCAGCCCTCAGTGCTCTGTCTCCCCCCAGCTGCTATTGTACCGCAGCCCTCAGTGCTCTGTCTCCCCCCAGCTGCTATCTTACCTCAGCCCTCAGTGCTCTGTCTCCCCCCCAGCTGCTATCTCACCTCAGCCCTCAGTGCTCTGTCTCCCCCCAGCTGCTATCTTACCTCAGCCCTCAGTGCTCTGTCATCCCAGTTGCAATCTTACCTCAGCCCTGAGTGCTCTGTCTCCCCCCCCAGCTGCTATCGTACCTCAGCCCTCAGTGCTCTGTCTCCCCCCCAGCTGCTATCGTACCTCAGCCCTCAGTGCTCTGTCTCCCCCCAGCTGCTATTGTACCGCAGCCCTCAGTGCTCTGTCTCCCCCCAGCTGCTATTGTACCGCAGCCCTCAGTGCTCTGTCTCCCCCCAGCTGCTATTGTACCTCAGCCCTCAGTGCTCTGCCCCCCCAGCTGCTATTGTACCCCAGCACTCACTGCTCTGTCTCCCCCCCCAGCTGCTATCTTACCTCAGTCCTCAGTGCTCTGCCCCCCCCAGCTGCAATCTTGCCTCAGCCCTCAGTGCTCTGCCCCCACCCTCAGCTGCTATCTTACCTCAGCCCTCACTGGTCTGCCCCCCCCAGCTGCTATCTTACCTCAGCCCTCAGTGCTCTGTCTCCCCCCCAGCTGCTATCGTACCTCAGCCCTCAGTGCTCTGTCTCCCCCCCAGCTGCTATCGTACCTCAGCCCTCATTGCTCTGTCTCCCCCCCAGCTGCTATCGTACCTCAGCCCTCAGTGCTCTGTCTCCCCCCCAGCTGCTATTGTACCTCAGCCCTCAGTGCTCTGTCTCCCCCCCAGCTGCTATCGTACCTCAGCCCTCACTGCTCTGTCTCCCCCCCAGCTGCTATCGTACCTCAGCCCTCAGTCCCTCACAGCTGCTATCGTACCTCAGCGCTCTGCCCCCCCAGCTGCTATCTTACCTCAGCCCTTAGTGCTCTGTCTCCCCCCAGCTGCTATCGTACCTCAGCCCTCAGTGCTCTGTCTCCGCCTCAGATGCTATCCTACCTCAGCCCTCATTGCTCTGCCCCCCCCAAGCTGCTATCTCACCTCAGCCCTCAGTGCTCTGTCTCCCCCCAGCTGCTATCTTACCTCAGCCCTCAGTGCTCTGTCTCCTCCCAGCTGCTATCGTACCTCAGCCCTGTGCTCTGTCTCCGCCTCAGATGCTATCGTACCTCAGCCCTCATTGCTCTGCCCCCGCCCAGCTGCTATCTCACCTCAGCCCCCACTGCTCTGTCTCCCTCCCAGCTGCTATCGTACCTCAGCCCTCAGTGCTCTGTCCCCCCCAGCTGCTATCATACCTCAGCCCTCTGCCCCCCCCAGCTGCTATCATACCTTAGCCCTCAGTGCTCTGTATCCCCCCCCAGCTGCTATCTTACCTAAGCCCTCAGTGCTCTGCCCATCCAGCTGATATCTTACCTCAGCCCTCAGTTCTCTGCCCATCCAGCTGCTATCTTGCCTCAGCCTCAGTGCTCTGCCCCCCCAGCTGCTATCTTACCTCAGCCCTCAGTGCTCTGCCCCCCCCCAGCTGCTATCTTACCTCAGCCCTCAGTGCTCTGTCTCCCCCCCAGCTGCTATCGTACCTCAGCACTCACTGCTCTGTCTCCCCCCCCAGCTGCTATCTCACCTCAGCCCTCAGTGCTCTGTCTCCCCCCCCAGCTGCTATCTTACCTCAGCCCTCAGTGCTCTGTCTCCCCCCCCACCAGCTGCTATCTCACTTCAGCCCTCAGTGCTCTGTCTCCCCCCCAGCTGCTATCTAACCTCAGCCCTCAGTCTCCCCCCCCACCAGCTGCTATCGTACCTCAGCACTCACTGCTCTGTCTCCCTCCCAGCTGCTATCTTACCTCAGCCCTCAGTACTCTGTCTCCCCCCCCCCCAGCTGCTATCTTACCTCAGCCCTCAGTGCTCTGTCTCCCCCCAGCTGCTATCGTACCCCAGCACTCACTGCTCTGTCTCCCCCCCAGCTGCTATCGTACCTCAGCCCTCACTGCTCTGCCCCCCCAGCTGCTATCTCACCTCAGCCCTCACTGCTCTGCCCCCCCAGCTGCTATCGTACCCCAGCACTCACTGCTCTGTCTCCCCCCCAGCTGCTATCGTACCTCAGCCCTCACTGCTCTGCCCCCCCAGCTGCTATCTCACCTCAGCCCTCACTGCTCTGCCCCCCCAGCTGCTATCTTACCTCAGCCCTCACTTCTCTGCCCCCCCTAGCTGCTATCTTACCTCAGCCCTCGGTGCTCTGTCCCCCCAGCTGCTATCTTACCTCAGCCCTCAGTGCTTTGCCCCCCCAGCTGCTATCTTACCTCAGCCCTCAGTGCTCTGTCCTCCCAGCTGCAATCTTACCTCAGCCCTCAGTGCTCTGACCGCCCCTGCTGCAATCTTACCTCAGCCCTCAGTGCTCTGCCCCCCCCAGCTGCTATCTTACCTCAGCCCTCAGTCTCCCCCCCAGCTGCTATCGTACCTCAGCCCTCATTGCTCTGTCTCCCCCTCAGCTGCTATCGTACCTCAGCCCTCACTGCTCTGCCCCCCACAGCTGCTATCTCACCTCAGCCCTCAGTGCTCTGTCTCCCCCCAGCTGCTATCGTACCGCAGCCCTCAGTGCTCTGTCTCCTCCCAGCTGCAATCTTACCTCAGCCCTCAGTGCTCTGTCTCCCCCCCAGCTGCTATCGTACCTCAGCCCTCAGTGCTCTGTCTCCCCCCCAGCTGCTATCGTACCTCAGCCCTCACTGCTCTGCCCCCCACAGCTGCTATCTCACCTCAGCCCTCAGTGCTCTGTCTCCCCCCAGCTGCTATTGTACCGCAGCCCTCAGTGCTCTGTCTCCCCCCAGCTGCTATTGTACCTCAGCCCTCAGTGCTCTGTCTCCCCCCCAGCTGCTATCGTACCTCAGCCCTGAGTGCTCTGTCTCCCCCCCCAGCTGCTATCTTACCTCAGCCCTCAGTGCTCTGCCCCCCCCAGCTGCAATCTTACCTCAGCCCTCAGTGCTCTGCCCCCACCCTCAGCTGCTATCTTACCTCAGCCCTCACTGCTCTGCCCCCCCCCAGCTGCTATCTTACCTCAGCCCTCAGTGCTCTGTCTCCCCCCCAGCTGCTATCGTACCTCAGCCCTCAGTGCTCTGTCTCCCCCCCAGCTGCTATCGTACCTCAGCCCTCATTGCTCTGTCTCCCCCCCAGCTGCTATCGTACCTCAGCCCTCAGTGCTCTGTCTCCCCCCCAGCTGCTATTGTACCTCAGCCCTCAGTGCTCTGTCTCCCCCCCAGCTGCTATCGTACCTCAGCCCTCACTGCTCTTTCTCCCCCCCAGCTGCTATCGTACCTCAGCCCTCAGTCCCTCACAGCTGCTATCGTACCTCAGCGCTCTGCCCCCCCAGCTGCTATCTTACCTCAGCCCTTAGTGCTCTGTCTCCCCCCAGCTGCTATCGTACCTCAGCCCTCAGTGCTCTGTCTCCGCCTCAGATGCTATCGTACCTCAGCCCTCATTGCTCTGCCCCCCCCAGCTGCTATCTCACCTCAGCCCTCAGTGCTCTGTCTCCCCCCAGCTGCTATCGTACCTCAGCCCTCAGTGCTCTGTCTCCGCCTCAGATGCTATCGTACCTCAGCCCTCATTGCTCTGCCCCCCCCAGCTGCTATCTCACCTCAGCCCCCACTGCTCTGTCTCCCTCCCAGCTGCTATCGTACCTCAGCCCTCAGTGCTCTGTCCCCCCCAGCTGCTATCATACCTCAGCCCTCAGTGCTATGCCCCCCCCCCAGCTGCTATCATACCTTAGCCCTCAGTGCTCTGTATCCCCCCAGCTGCTATCTTACCTACGCCCTCAGTGCTCTGCCCATCCAGCTGATATCTTACCTCAGCCCTCAGTTCTCTGCCCATCCAGCTGCTATCTTGCCTCAGCCTCAGTGCCCTGCCCCCCCAGCTGCTATCTTACCTCAGCCCTCAGTGCTCTGCCCCCCCCAGCTGCAATCTTACCTCAGCCCTCAGTGCTCTGCCCCCCCCAGCTGCAATCTTACCTCAGCCCTCAGTGCTCTGTCTCCCCCCCAGCTGCTATCGTACCTCAGCACTCAGTGCTCTGTCTCCCCCCCCAGCTGCTATCTCACCTCAGCCCTCAGTGCTCTGTCTCCCCCCCAGCTGCTATCTTACCTCAGCCCTCAGTGCTCTGTCTCCCCCCCCACCAGCTGCTATCTCACCTCAGCCCTCAGTGCTCTGTCTCCCCCCCAGCTGCTATCTAACCTCAGCCCTCAGTGCTCTGTCTCCCCCCCCACCAGCTGCTATCGTACCTCAGCACTCACTGCTCTGTCTCCCCCCCAGCTGCTATCTTACCTCAGCCCTCAGTGCTCTGTCTCCCCCCCCCCCAGCTGCTATCGTACCCCAGCACTCACTGCTCTGTCTCCCCCCCAGCTGCTATCGTACCTCAGCCCTCACTGCTCTGTCTCCCCCCCAGCTGCTATCTCACCTCAGCCCTCAGTGCTCTGTCTCCCCCCCAGCTGCTATCTTACCTCAGCCCTCACTGCTCTGTCCCCCCAGCTGCTATCTTACCTCAGCCCTCACTGCTCTGCCCCCCCAGCTGCTATCTCACCTCAGCCCTCAGTGCTCTGTCTCCCCCCCAGCTGCTATCTTACCTCAGCCCTCAGTGCTCTGTCTCCCCCCAGCTGCTATCGTACCCCAGCCCTCAGTGCTCTGTCTCCCCCCAGCTGCTATTGTACCCCAGCACTCACTGCTCTGTCTCCCCCCCAGCTGCTATTGTACCTCAGCCCTCACTGCTCTGCCCCCCCAACTGCTATCTCACCTCAGCCCTCACTGCTCTGCCCCCCAGCTGCTATCTTACCTCAGCACTCACTGCTCTGCCCCCCCAGCTGCTATCTCACCTCAGCCCTCACTGCTCTGCCCCCTAGCTGCTATCTCACCTCAGCCCTCAGTGCTCTGCCCCCCCCAGCTGCTATCTCACCTCAGCCCTCAGTGCTCTGTCTCCCCCCCAGCTGCTATCGTACCTCAGTCCTCATTGCTCTGTCTCCCCCCCCAGCTGCTATCGTACCTCAGCCCTCACTGCTCTTCCCCCCCCAGCTGCTATCTTACCTCCGCCCTCAGTGCTCTGCCCCCCCCAGCTGCTATCTTACCTCAGCATTCACTGCTCTGCCCCCCCAGCTGCTATCTCACCTCAGCCCTCACTGCCCTGACCCCCAGCTGCTATTGTACCTCAGTCCTCACTGCTCTGTCTCCCCCCAGCTGCTATCGTACCTCAGCCCTCACTGCAATGACCCCCAGCTGCTATTGTACCTCAGCACTCACTGCTCTGCCCCCCCTAGCTGCTATCTCACCTCAGCCCTCAGTCTCCCTCCCAGCTGCTATCTTACCTCAGCCCTCACTGCTCTGCCCCCCCCAGCTGCTATCATACCTCAGCCCTCAGTGCTCTGTCTCCCCCCCCAGCTGCTATCTTAACTCAGCCCTCTGTCTCCCCCTCAGCTGCTATCTTACCTCAGCCCTCATTGCTCTGTCTCCCCCTCAGCTGCTATCATACCTCAGCCCTCATTGCTCTGTCTCCCCCTCAGCTGCTATCATACCTCAGCCCTTACTGCTCTGTCTCCCCCCCAGCTGCTATCTTACCTCAGCCCTCACTGCACTAACCTCCCAGCTGCAATCTTACCTCAGCCCTCAGTGCTCTGCCCCCACCCCCAGCTGCTATCTTACCTCAGCCCTCACTGCTCTGCACCCCCCCCCAGCTGCTATCTTACCTCAGCCCTCTGTCTCCCCCTCAGCTGCTATCTTACCTCAGCCCTCATTGCTCTGTCTCCCCCTCAGCTGCTATCATACCTCAGCCCTCATTGCTCTGTCTCCCCCCCAGCTGCTATCGTACCTCAGCCCTCACTGCTCTAACACCCCAGCTGCTATCTTACCTCAGCCCTCACTGCTCTGTCTCCCCCCCAGCTGCTATCATACCTCAGCCCTCACTGCCATGTCTCCCCCCAGCTGCTATCTCACCTCAGCCCTCAGTGCTCTGTCTCCCCCTCAGCTGCTATCATACCTCAGCCCTTACTGCTCTGTCTCCCCCCCAGCTGCTATCTTACCTCAGCCCTCACTGCACTAACCTCCCAGCTGCAATCTTACCTCAGCCCTCACTGCTCTGCCCCCCCCCCCCAGCTGCTATCTTACCTCAGCCCTCAGTAATCTGTCTCCCCCCAGCTGCTATCGTACCTCAGCCCTTAGTGCTCTGTCTCCCCCCCCAGCTGCTATCCGACCTCAGCCCTGAGTGCTCTGTCTCCCCCCCCAGCTGCTATCTTACCTCAGCCCTCACTGCTCTGTCCCCCCCCAGCTGCTATCTTACCTCAGCCCTCACTGCTCTGTCCCCCCTGAGCTGCTATCTTACCTCAGCCCTCACTGCTCTACCCCCCCAGCTGCTATCTTACCTCAGCCCTCACTGCTCTGTCTCCCCCCCAGCTGCTATGTTACCTCAGCCCTCACTGCACTGTCTCCCCCCCAGCTGCTATCGTACCTCAGCCCTCATTACTCTGTCGTCGTCCCCAGCTGCTATCTTACCTCAGCCCTCATTACTCTGTCTCCCCCCTCCAATGCTATCTTACCTCAGCCCTCACTGCTCTACCCCCCCAGCTGCTATCTTACCTCAGCCCTCACTGCTCTGTCTCCCCCCCAGCTGCTATCTTACCTCAGCCCTCACTGCTCTGTCTCCCCCCAGCTGCTATCTTACCTCAGCCCTCTCCCCCCCCAGCTGCTATCTTACCTCAGCCCTCAGTGCTCTGTCTCCCCCCCAGCTGCTATCTTACCTCAGCCCTCACTGCTGTCTCCCCCCCAGCTGCTATCTCACCTCAGCCCTCAGTCTCCCCCCAGCTGCTATCTTACCTCAGCCCTCACTGCTCTGTCTCCCCCCCAGCTGCTATCTCACCTCAGCCCTCAGTCTCCCCCCAGCTGCTATCTCACCTCAGCCCTCAGTGCTCTGTCTCCCCCCCAGCTGCTATCTCACCTCAGCCCTCACTGCTCTGTCTCCCCCCCAGCTGCTATCTCACCTCAGCCCTCACTGCTCTGTCTCCCCCCCAGCTGCTATCTTACCTCAGCCCTCACTGCTCTGTCTCCCCCCAGCTGCTATCGTACCTCAGCCCTCAGTGCTCTGTCTCCCCCCCAGCTGCTATTGTACCTCAGCCCTCAGTGCTCTGTCTCCCCCCCAGCTGCTATCTTACCTCAGCCCTCACTGCTCTGTCTCCCCCCAGCTGCTATCTCACCTCAGCCCTCACTGCTCTGTCTCCCCCCCAGCTGCTATCTTACCTCAGCCCTCACTGCTCTGTCTCCCCCCAGCTACTATCTCACCTCAGCCCTCACTGCTCTGTCTCCCCCCCAGCTGCTATCTTACCTCAGCCCTCAGTGCTCTGTCTCCCCCCCAGCTGCTATCGTACCTCAGCCCTCATTGCTCTGTCTCCCCCCCAGCTGCTATCTCACCTCAGCCCTCACTGCTCTGTCTCCCCCCCAGCTGCTATCTTACCTCAGCCCTCAGTGCTCTGTCTCCCCCCCAGCTGCTATCTTACCTCAGCCCTCACTGCACGCTCTGTCTCTTCCTGCATATTCCTTGTGATCTCTCCCTGTACACTCTGTAGTGCGACCAGCTCTGCCTCCCACTCCTGCCTGACGAGAGAACATTATAAATCAGAAGAGAAATAGCAAAGTCGTAAATGTGTATTCTATGTATAAGTGCTTGTGTAATGTTAGTGTATAGGTACGGCTGGTGTACATGGAATGTTAGCGTATAGGTACAGCAGGTGCACGTGTAATGTTAGTGTATAAGCATGGCTGGTGTACGTGTAATGTTAGTGTATAAGTACGGCTGGTGCACGTGTAATGTTAGTGTATAAGTACGTCTGGTGCACGTGTAATGTTAGTGTATAAGTACGTCTGGTGCACGTGTAATGTTAGTGTATAAGTACGTCTGGTGCACGTGTAATGTTAGTGTATAGGTACGGCTGGTGCACGTGTAATGTTAGTGTATAAGTACGTCTGGTGCACGTGTAATGCTAGTGTATAAGTACGGCTGGTGTACGTGTAATGATAGTGTATAAGTACGGCTGGTGTACATGTAATGTTATTGTATAAGTACAGCAGGTGTACATGTAATGTTAGTGTATAAGTACGGCTGGTGTACATGTAATGTTAGTGTATAAGTACGGCTGGTGTACGTGTAATGTAGTACAGCTGGTGCATGTTTAATGCTAGTGTATAAGTACAGCTGGTTCACGTGTAATGTTAGTACAGCTGGTGCATGTGTAATGTTAGCGTACGTGTATTGTTAACGTATGAGTACAGCTAGTGCACGTGTATCCCTGCTTTGCATGCATCACTGGTTTCTGCGTATCAGTGGTATATATTTTAATCACTACTGTGCATGTATCGCTTGTGCTTGTGTGCACGTGGCTTATCTATATCAGTTGGTGCTAACTAGAGGTAAGGAGGGTGCAAGGTAATTCTCACCTCTCCTTGGTTTGTTCAGCAAGTAATGATACAATCTTGGTCTCAAGTTCCTCCTCCTGCTGCATAAGTCTAAAATATAAAGGATTGAGACATATACACCCCTACAGTCGCATAGTATCCTCCCCCGCACAGCATTCTCTCCTCCCCCGCTCAGTCGCACAGCATCCGCCTCTCCCCCGCGCAGTCGCACAGCATCCGCCTCTCCCCCGCGCAGTCGCATAGCATCCTCCTCTCCCCCGCGCAGTCGCACAGCATCCTCCCCCGCACAGTCACACAGCATCCTCCCCCGCACAGTATCCCCTCCCCATGGTAATCCTGCCTCACACCCCCACTCACTGCTCGGTCTTGCTCTGCTGTCTCTCTAGATCACCCTTCAGATCGTGTTCCTTCTGGACCTGCTCCTTTCTCTCCTTCTCCATCCTTCTTTTGGTCTCCTCCTTCTTTGTGGTGAGCTCTGTGATAAGCTTTAGGGTGTCCTGAAAAATGCTAAGCTGTGAGTAATGACAGCAGCTGGAGCCTCATCATTCTTGATAATTAGCAGAGTAACCTCCTTAACCTTCTGGTTAATTAACATTGCTACAATACACACTGAGCAGGGCGTGGGTTATTACTGCAGCGGGACCCTCATATTCTTATCTTTTTCTCTATACACAAAGACCAATGCTTAGAGAGAGCAACTGAAAATTATCATTTAAGTACCTGCAAAAATAGTTATTCGGATAGATTGGTGTAAAAGTGCAACACACAATAATCTAAATTTGCACAGATCTAGGTCAGGACAATATATATATATATATATATATATATATATATATATATATATATATATATATATATATATATACACACATACACACACACACACACACACATATATACAGTGGGGAAAAAAGTATTTAGTCAGCCACCAATTGTGCAAGTTCTCCCACTTAAGAAGAGGAGAGAGGCCTGTAATTTTCATCATAGGTATACCTCAACTATGAGAGACAAAATGTGGAAACAAATCCAGATAATCACATTGTCTGATTTGGAAAGAATTTATTTGCAAATTATGGTGGAAAATAAGTATTTGGTCAATATCAAAAGTTCATCTCAATACTTTGTTATATATCCTTTGTTGGCAATGACAGAGGTCAGACGTTTTCTGTAAGTCTCACAAGGTTGTCACATACTGTTGCTGGTATGTTGGGCCATTCCTGCATGCAGATCTCCTCTAGAGCAGTGATGTTTTGGGGCCGTCGCTGGGCAACACGGACTTTCAACTCCCTCCAAAGGTTTTCTATGGGGTTGAGATCTGGAGACTGGCTAGGCCACTCCAGGACCTTGAAATGCTTCTTACGAAGCCACTCCTTCGTTGCCCGGGCGGTGTGTTTGGGATCATTGTCATGCTGAAAGACCCAGCCACGTTTCATCTTCAATGCCCTTGCTGATGGAAGGAGGTTGGCACTCAAAATCTCACGATACATGGCCCTATTCATTCTCTCATGTACATGGATCAGTCGTCCTATTCCTTTTGCAGAGAAACAGCCCCAAAGCATGATGTTGCCACCCCCATGCATCACAGTAGGTATGGTGTTCTTTAGTTGCAACTCAGCATTCACTATCCTCCAAACACGACAAGTTGTGTTTCTACCAAACAGTTCTACTTTGGTTTCATTTGACCATATGACATTCTCCCAATCCGCTTCTGGATCATCCAAATGCTCTCTAGCATACTTCAGACGGGCCCGGACATGTACTGGCTTAAACAGGGGGACACATCTGGCACTGCAGGATCTGAGTCCCTGGCGGCGTACTGTGTTACTGATGGTAACCTTTGTTATGTTGGTCCCAGCTCTCTGCAGGTCATTCACTAGGTCCCCCCGTGTGGTTCTGGGATGTTTGCTCACCGTTCTTGTGATCATTTTGACCCCACGGGGTGAGATCTTACGTTGAGCCCCAGATCGAGGGAGATTATCAGTGGTCTTGTATGTCTTCCATTTTCTAATTATTGCTCCCACAGTTGATTTCTTCACACCAAGCTGCTTGCCTATTGCAGATTCAGTCTTCCCAGCCTGGTGCAGGTCTACAATTTTGTTTCTGGTGTCCTTAGACAGCTCTTTGGTCTTCACCATAGTGGAGTTTAGAGTGTGACTGTTTGAGGTTGTGGACAGGTGTCTTTTATACAGATAACAAGTTCAAACAGGTGCCATTAATACAGGTAATGAGTGGAGGACAGAGGAGCCTTTTAAAGAAGATACAGGTCTGTGAGAGCCAGAAATCTTGCTTGTTTGTAGGTGACCAAATACTTATTTTCCACCATAATTTGCAAATAAATCCTTTCCAAATCAGACAATGTGTAGCCAATCGGTTCGCGCTGACGCGTCACGCTCACGCTTTAGCGTGATGACGTCAGTGATGACTGATGTGAACTGGCAACCGGGCTTTTTAAAATGTTTGTATATAAGGTGGGTGTTTGATATAGGATGTTGCGATTCTTCTGTCTGGGGGACATGTTTATTCTGTGACACTGATGTTTTCACAGCATTTGACAAAGGTGTTGCAATAACACCAAAACGTTATGGATGAGCTTTATTTCATGTCTATTTGATGAATTAAAGAATTGTTTGGGCTAAAGACCAGTGAGTGCCTTCTTTCAACGAGGATTGCATGTGCTATTTTGGAGTGCACCCTGGCGGATGTGGTATTGTAAGACTGTGATTATCTCTTTTGGAAAGCTTTCTTTATTGTTTATATGAGATGATGCACTCCACTACTGATTAATATGAGTATGATATGGTTATACATGTAACTGGAGGAAAGTTTCTAACACTGTTTGTATATATAACCTGTGCTCTTGCAACTTATACAGACTTTGCTTTATAATGGCAACAACAATACCGGATATGGAAAACCTTTATATGGACGAGGACTTTAACACAGAAGCTTTGGGATTTACAGATGAAGACGCAGAGAGGATCAGAGTTGTGGATGACCTGAGTGAGTTGAGGGGGGATACACCCATTAATATCTATCATAAATTACTGAATTTAAGAAAAAAAGAAATAGATTACCACCTACATGCTGTGTACCTTTCAGGGTATCATCGAAAGAAATACATCCCTAGGGGGTTTAGAATAAAGAATATACCTACATTGGGCCGCCAGAATAAGGAGTTCTGCAGAAGATGGTGTACAATACTTAACAAGTGCTCCTATGACCTATTACTTTTGATCATAGAGGAGGTGAGCAGACTTGAATCTAAAATTAAAAAAGAAATTGAGGCCACCAAACTGCAGAACTACCAGATTATGGTGGATGATGACACACAGGATTGGGCCACTAAGTTAGACAGTACGGTAGCTAAATATAGGAATGAGTTAATAATGTTTAAAAACAAAAAACTAAATACAGTCGAAAGTGACTACAGAGATAAACATGTTTACCGCTGGTTATATGGTAAAGATGAACTACCTAGATACAAACGTAGAAATATGCGTAATAGAAATAAACTGAGTTTGGTTGACAGCAGTGGGGGTGATTCATCTGGTAATGAAAACATAGAAGTGAACACAAAGGGGGCCCCCCAGCAACAGTCTTTTTCTGGGGTGGCCACGAGATCCATGGCCAAGCCGCCACTACCAGGCCAAAAAGAAAGAGACGACCACACAGTAGGAGAGGGGGATATAAATCAAAAGAAACAAACCAAGAAAAAGTAAACATTACTTTCAATCTCAGCTCCAGGCAACTGAGTGATACTGATATTTCTGTACTTAATCGTAGTCTTTCATTTATACCTACCCCAAAATATGATACATTTAACACCTTTGTAGACATTCATAGATTCCAGAGACAACTTAAATTAAAAGATTTTTTTTTAAGAACGAGACCATGGGGTCTACGTTCATTTTTAAGAAACCATCATCCTTTGAACCCCCTAGTACTCATCATTCTATTAGGGGCTTCACAAGAATGATATGCCATGATGTAAATAATTCCAAAAAATTTACTATGTTTCCAAATGTAAGTGCTGATGAAAGATTAGCAATTAAAACCCTGAGCAATGATAATTCAATCGTTATCCGCCCTGCGGATAAGGGCGGCTCTATAGTTACACAGAATTACACGGATTATAGAGAGGAAGCTCTGCGCCAACTTTCTGATACTAATGTGTATCTGAAACTCAGGGGCAATCCAACTATAGCATTTAAGAAAATCATTGACCAACATATTCATATGGGTTTGGAATCAGGAGTAT
Organism: Bombina bombina; assembly: GCF_027579735.1. Classification (NCBI taxonomy): domain Eukaryota; kingdom Metazoa; phylum Chordata; class Amphibia; order Anura; family Bombinatoridae; genus Bombina; species Bombina bombina. Next base: position 278,709,289 of record NC_069506.1, on the reverse strand, counting down.
TATCTGAACAGAAAGTTGATTTTTTGATAACTGAACATCCTAAAATTCCTGTGTTATATCTGTTGCCAAAGGTGCACAAGACTCTTGAGGATCCCCCTGGCAGACCTATTGTGTCTGCCAGGGACTCCTAATTATCTAGTCTATGTTCATTGACTTTCATCTGCAACCTCTAGTGAAAGGCACTTCTGCATACCTACAGGATTCGGTGAGTCTCATACAAACTCTTAGGAGTTACACTGGTTTACAGGCTGATGATATTCTGGTCACTATGGATGTTGACAGCCTTTACACCTCTATCCCTCATGAGGGAGGGGTGGGGGCTGTCAGGTCCATGGTGACTGGTAATCCTCTATATGAGGGACCGCCTGTTGAGTTTTTATGTGAGTTGGTAATGTTGTGCCTTGATAAAAACTACTTCAGATTCGAACAAGACTACTATTTGCAAATCTCTGGGACGGCCATGGGTTCAAACATGGCACCCTCATATGCTAACTTGTACATGGCATGGTATGAACAGCAGGCCATGAAACCATTTACCCATCCCCACATCAGGTACTATGTACGTTACATAGATGACGTGTTCCTGGTGTGGAGAGGTAATGAAGCTGAATTGAAGCAGTGGGGGTCATTTTTGAACTCCATGGACTGTCCCATTAGATTTAAACTTGAATACAGTGGGACGACAATTCACTTTTTGGACCTTAATATTTTTAAGGTCCAGAATGATGAACACTATACTTTTGGTACATCATTATATACTAAAGTAACCGACCGTAATTCATTGTTGGAAGCTAGTAGTTTCCACCCTAGACATAAAAAAACAGGCATAGTTAAATCTCAGCTCACTAGGGTCATCCGCAACAACAGTGATGTACCAACTATGTTGGAACAGCTTGATGAGATAGAGATGAAGTTGATAAGGAGGGGTTATGATGGTGTGATGGTCCACGATATAAGACCGAAGTTGTTGGAAGGCACTACAATGAATGCACTAGAAGCAAAAAATAAAACAATACCACAACAGAATTTTATAAGCACATATACTCCGATGAGTCGAGAGCTTACAAGATCTGTACACCAACATTGGGCTATCTTGGAGACTGATACGACGCTTCCTTTCTACGGTACCAGGCCACCACGTATGGTGCATAGGCGGGCTAATAATTTGCAAGATCTGCTGGTGAAAACGGATCCAGTTGGATGTTACCAGAAAGAAACATGGTTAAAACCTACAAGCAAAGGCTGCTTTACATGTGGAAATTGCACAACGTGCAATAGCATGATGAGAGGAAAAATGTTTCAACACCCTCATACGAACAAGCGCTATACCATCCGCAATCGACTTACCTGTACCAGTACACGTTATATACATGTTGATTTGCCCGTGTTCCCTGGTATACATCGGGAAAACAGTCACAAGCTTCAGGGACAGGATGGCGAATCACCAGTGTGCCATTCGGGAAGCCGTAAAAACTGGCGATTCGGACCAGCTGGTAGCACACCATTTCGTGCAGTTTAAACATAGTGTTTCCAGTATGAAAACTATGGTGATTGACCACATCCCGCCACTATCCAGGGGTGGCAACAGAGCGAAACGGCTTCTCCAGAGAGAGACTAAATGGATTCATATGCTTGATACCCTAATACCCAGGGAACTTAACACTTATCTGGACTTTGGACCATTTTACACCAAATAACCCATAGACTGACTATACATTTATATCATTTTACCATTCCGGTATGCACCAGCTTAAACTAGGATCCTACATGAATCTTCATTCTAGTGGGTACACACTGGTTTCTACTTATACAACTAGGAGGCATGAAGGAATGTGTTAATATTACATATGACAGTTGTATATAATATAGAGTAGTTTGTGCAAACCTGAGATGTTTAATAGCTAAGAAGAAAATATTGTGATAACAGATATGTATATTGTTGCAAGATGTAGGCAGAAGTTATGTAACAAAATTGTATTTGTTTTTAGTTACTGATGTTAAGTCCGTATGGTTCAAGTATGACATATTAGCAATGTGTTTTTCTGAAGGAATAATATCTTGATATGTCGCTGTCATTAGAGCACGGTTGTGCCTTAAAAGACCGTATTCGATTTAGTGCCTTCGTTTAGATTGACACTCGCAAATATATATGCACTTGCGATTCTGGGCTTACGCTGTAAGTTTTGTGTTTCTGGTTATCATGGTAACCTGTAGCCAATCGGTTCGCGCTGACGCGTCACGCTCACGCTTTAGCATGATGACGTCAGTGATGACTGATGTGAACTGGCGACCGGGCTTTTGAAAATGTTTGCATATAAGGTGGCTGTTTGATATAGGATGTTAGCGATTTTTCTGTCTGGGGGACATGTTTATTCTGTGACACTGATGTTTTGACAGCATTTGACAAAGGTGTTGCAATAACACCGAAACGTTATGGATGAAGTTTATTTGATGTCTATTTGATGAATTAAAGAATTGTTTGGGGTAAAGACCAGTGAGTGCCTTCTTTCAACGAGGATTATATAGAACAAAGCAAAATCGACTGGACAAGAGCCAAAGAAACATCTCTAACCCAGACAAGTCTACAACTTACCTCATATGATTGAGGTTACCTCTGGTAAGCACAAATCCACTCACCTCAGACAAAGAAGTGTCGAATATTCTAAAGCACATTACTGAACTCTTTAGAATACAATAACAATCCAAGGACATTATTATTATTATTATTTTTATTATCCTGTTACTATAACCACATAGGTCTGAAAACTACATACCTACTTTACTAATAGTCAATTTTTATTCTAGTGCCTAGCTGTGCGCCCTTTTTGATTTTCTCTTTTCAACCAGAGCACTGACCAGGAGATCGAAATACTTAATCAATGTCTATTACTTACCTCATACTCTGATTGAGGGCATTTGATCGATATGAACACCTGAGACAACCCAGATTCTCATCACCAAGAGGAAAAAGAGAGTCCAGGATTTTCCATTGCCTTTCAACAAACGATACAAGAGAGTCCAAGATTTTCATTCAAAACAACATACTGCTGCCAGGAGCCACCTGGAAACAAAGATCCCAAAGGGTTTCAACAAAGGAAAGATTCCTACAGCAAAGAACAAAGCAAAATCGACTGGACAAGAGCCAAAGAAACATCTCTAACCCAGACAAGTCTACAACTTACCTCATATGATTGAGGTTACCTCTGGTAAGCACAAATCCACTCACCTCAGACAAAGAAGTGTCGAATATTCTAAAGCACATTACTGAACTCTTTAGAATACAATAACAATCCAAGGACATTATTATTATTATTATTTTTATTATCCTGTTACTATAACCACATAGGTCTGAAAACTACATACCTACTTTACTAATAGTCAATTTTTATTCTAGTGCCTAGCTGTGCGCCCTTTTTGATTTTCTCTTTTCCATCCATATATATATATATATATATATATATATATATATATATATATATATATATATATATATATATATATATATATATATATATATATATATATATATATATATATACAGGTATACCCCGCTCATACAGCGGGTTAGGGACCGGAGCCCCGCTGTAAAGTGAAAACCGCCTTAAAGTGAAACAAGACAGTTTTAGATTTCTTTTCACTTGCCAGTGTGTTTTAAAAACTTGAAAACATGTTTGAACTAACATATATTAGGGGTGCAATAGTGCCAAGTTTAGTTTAACACTAGCACAGCACAGTATTGAATTAGTATTCAATAAATACTGTACCTGTAAAATAGTGACTATTACTGTAGTACAATTTGCCAGACTATAACACTGAGTCACAGATTGCACTGTAATGCTGTAAACAGAGTGAACTTAGCATAACAAAATGGTGCCAGAAACTTTTCTTGCAATATCACAATGATTACAACACTGTTTCAAAATCCTTGGAGGTTGAACTTCAGCTCCACAGAGCGCTGTATTAGCGAAACGCTGTAAAGTGAAGCGCTGTAAAGTGAGGTATACCTGTATATATATATATATATCACAAAAAACTAGTACCTCTGAGGATATGTTTAACTCCCAGTTAGTTGGTGAAGCTTATTTTCAGGACAAATTCACAACAGCACGACACTAACATTTTACCGGCTTTTTAGCTAGGTACTTGCTTGAAGTCTGAATGAATTTGGTAGCAGCTAGCTTGCTTATTTATATAGGTGGTTGTACCTGCTATACATTTTATGGCCAAGTGGTGGTATGATATTCTAATAAATGACCCATTGCTCTTTCAGATCTGTGATACACAGGTGTAGGTGTTCTAATTACCAATACCAATGACAAACCATTGTATTCCTGGACACAGAAGATCTTAAAGATGATTTTAAGACCACCCATCCTATGACTGAACGCTCTAAATAAATATAAAGAATAGGCGCGCTAATCTAAGCATAGTATTGTCAGCACGCCAACACCAAAACCGGATGTTGGATAGAGCAGTCATAGCGTGCCTTAAAATCAAAGTGGTCAGGAACAGGAGCTGAGGAAGAGAACATTGAGCCCAATAGGGAGGTAAGCAAAGCACTATAGCATCTGGTAATTTTTTGAGAATTTGAGCAGTTATGACAAAAAATGAGCCGTTGACTCTTTGTAAAGAGGAGAGAAAGAAAGAGAGAATTAACTACAATAAATATATCACATGACTGGCGTTCAAAAGTTTGGAGTCAGACATTTCCTTGGTTTTAATTTGTTTTTCTCCTTTAAAATCACAAATTGATTAGAAATACAGTGTAGAGTAGACATTGTTAATGTTGTAATTGACTATTGTAGCTGGAAACGTTTAATTTGTAATGTAATATCTACATAGGGATACAGAGGCCCATTATCAGAAACCATCTGTCCTGTGTTCCAATGGCAGGTTGTGTTTGCTAATCTAAGTTTATCATTTAAAAATACTAACTGATCATTAGAAAACCCTTCTGCAATTATGTTAGCACTGCTGAAAACTGTAGTGCTGATTAAAGAAGCAATAAAACTGGCCTTCATTAGACTAGTTGAGTATCCGGAGCTTCAGCAATTGAGGGTTCGATTACAGGCTCAATATGGCTGGAGACAAAGAACTTTCTTCTGAAACTCATCAGTCTATTCTTGTTGTGAGACATAAAGGCTATTCCATGCAAGAAATTGCCAAGAGACTGAAGATTTCATACAGCATTGTGTACTACTCCCTTCACAGAACAGCAGAGACTGACTCTAACCAAAATAGAAAGAGGAGTGGGAGGCCCTTGGTGCACAACTGAGCAAGAGGACAAATACACTAGAGTGTCTAGTTTGAGAAACAGACGCCTCAGAGGTCCTCAACTGGCAACTTCATTAAATAGTACCTGCAAAACACCAGTTTGAACGTAAGCAGTGAAGAGATGACTATGGGATGCTGGTCTTCTAGGCAGAAGAAAAAGCCAAATCTCAGACTGGCCATAAAAAGAAAATGGGCAAAAGAACACAGACACTGGACAGAGGAAGATTGGACAAAAGTATTATGGACAGACAAATCAAAATTTAAGGTGTCCGAATCACACAGAAGAATATTAGTGAGACACAGACCAAATGACAAGATGCTGGAGAAGGGCTTGACACCATCTATCAAGCATGGTGGAGGCAATGTGATGGTCTGGAGGTGCTTTGACGGTGGTAAAGTGGGAGATTTATACAGGGTAAAAGGGACCTTGAAGAAGGAAGGCTATCACTCCATTTTGAAACGCCATACCCTGTGGACAGCGCTCGATTGGAGTAAATTTTCTCCTACAACGAGACAATGACCCAAAGCACAGCTCCTTACTATGCAAGAACTATTTAGAGAAGAAGTCAGCTGATATTCTGTCTTTAAAGGGCCAGTAAACCTAAAAAATAATGTTATATAATTCTGCACATAGTGCAGAATTATATAACATTATATTAGTGCTAGCTTTATACAACCTAATATTGCTGCTGGAATATTTTTTTTTTTTTTAAATAAAAGAGGGTTTTTCAGACCCGCCCTCTGTGCTCTACTGAGCGGGTCTGGTTTTCCCTCAGAGCGCATCTGGCCAGCTGTCTAGTCACAGCGCGGCCGCACCATTACACTCAGTGTAGCTCGCTCCTGCTCTGTCTAATCATTTGCAAAACATTACAGAGTTTATGTAAAAACCTCTGGATCATAACTCAATTTATTATATTCTGATACAAATGTCATGTGTTTCTGCTTAGCCTTTCTTCCTTTTTTGACCAACAATGGCGGCAGCACAGTCACCAGATCTCAACCCTATTGATCTGTTGTGCAACCATCTTGACCGTATGGTACGTAAGAAGTGCCCATCAAGCCAATCTTGTGGGAGGTGCTTCAGGAAACATGGGGTGAAATCTCTTCAGGTTACCTCAACAAATTGACAACTAGAAGGTCTGCAAGGCTGTAATTGCTGCACATAGATGATTATTTGACATAAGTAAAGTTTGAAGGACAATTATTATTTCACTTAAAATTCATTATTTCTAACTTTGTTAATGACTATTTCCTATTCAAACTAATTTCATGTATGTTTTCATAGAAACATAGATATTGACGGCAGATAAGAGCCATAGGCCCAGCAAGTCTGCCCGATATTACCTAACAGTATAAACTTATCTAGTTCTTAGGATAGCCTTATGCTTGTTCCAGGCATTTTTAAAGTCCCCCACAGTGTTTGTCATTACTACCTCTTGAGGAAGTTTATTCCATAAATCAATCACTCTTTCTGTAAAGAAGTGCTTCCTCAAATTACTCCTAAATCTACTACCCTTCAGCTTGAGATCATGACCCCTTGTCCTTGAATTTTCCATTTTATGTAAAATACCCACAGCCTCAGTTTTACTAATCCCTTTAATGTACTTGAAAGTTGCTATCATATCACCTCTTTCCCTTCTCTCCTCTAAGCTATACATATTTAGATAATTGAGCCTATCCTGGTAAATTTTATTTTTTAGACCATGTACCATTTTGGTAGCCCTCCTTTGCACAGATTCAAGTTTGTTAATATCCTTCTGAAGATATGGCCTCCAGAACTGCACACAATACTCAAGATTAGGCCTAACTAATGATCTGTAAAGTGGCATAAGAACCTTACTATGTCTGCTGCAAATATCTCTTCCAATACATCCAAGCATTCTGCTAGCCTTACTCGCTGCATTACTACATTGTTTACTAAGTTCTGAAATGATAATCCACAAGTCCCGTTCCTCATTTGTAACAGTCAGTAAAGTGTCATTGAGTCTGTAATTAACATTTGGATTTTCCTTCCCTAAATGCATTAATTTACACTTTGCTGTGTTAAACTTCAGATCCAAGTCATTTGTCCAATCCTCCAATTGTTGTACATCTACAAAAAGGAAATGTCTATGTGATCCCAAACTTTTTTTTTTTTTTTTTATAATTTTTATTGAGGTTCTTTTCCAAACACACAATTAGTAATTGTCAATACATATTAAAAAGGAAAATAGATTGTTACAGAGTAGGCTGCCAAAAAAGTTTGTATAAGTACATAATACAGTTAAATGACAAATTACCCATTAAATACAAGCAATAAACGCTGTTCAAACAGTACACCCACTATAAGATATAAGCGGCCACTTTTGGACCACAAAGATGCTGTAACATAATATAAAGCATTTAAACAGTGATGCAAGAGGGCCACTCATGGACCCCTAATGGAGAACCTCTTTTTTATTTTTTAGAACTATAGTTAGGAACAAGCTAGGTAAAATATTGTATGCTATAATATAAAAAGAAATGTTGTGCTGACCACCTCAGGAAGAGGTATATGAGTTAATATCAGGACATTCTATTGGGCAACTTAGCGTGAGCAAGAGAAACAAAGGATTTTTAGTGCGACCTTAAGGAATTATAAACTGTGCCTAATTACAGAATCTGGGAAACTGTTGAGACAAGAGCAAAACTACTAAGATTATTAAATTACTAAGGTATTAGACTACATACTATCCCAAGCGCTCAACAGGGTATTGAACTGGATATGTAACTATAGGTGTAGTGCACAGCCTCGGCCGCAGGCCGCGCAACACCGCGTTACATCTTTATAATAATAGTGAGACCAGTATATAAAGGAAACACACGATGTGAGAACCACTTGGGCTAAAATAATCAATATACATCACAGTACACACTTATGCTCTTTCATGCAAAGTTGCCATTTGCTAGCTGTCAGGAAAAGATTTAACTCTTTAAATGCTAAGGGACACGCTCATCAAGCTATATTCATATAAATCTGTAAAAGGCGAGTGCAATTATAGGTTAAAGTAGGGATGCACAGCCAAAGCCTTTGTGGGAAGACCTCAATACTGGTACATAAATGCTGTATGGCAGGTTACACCCATACTATTTGGGATACTATAATGAAGAAAAAAACTTATATGCATTCAGGAATAAGTAAACAATAGGGAGAAGGACCTCTATAAAATTCAAGCAATGTCACATTAAAAGGTATAACAAAAGAAACTTGCAAACCAAACTGTAAATGTAGATAGGACAATTAGTGTGAGTCTGTTTACACACTACAAAGAATAAGTTTAGCCAACTCCATTGCGGGTCACACTGATATAGTCAGTTTTACCAGATAGTTGCTGGTTTACCCAAAATCCGAGCCTTAAATAAATGATGGCAAAAAGGAAACAAGCCTGCTCTTGGCCAGCGTCGCAGCTGCACATCCACACCACTGCGCGACAAGGGATCCTCAAAAGTTGCAAAGTAACTAGAGAACTCCCTGCGTGTATCCATGCACCTCCACGATCTCCAAACAGGAGCTCATCAAAAGGTTCCCACAGTGGCTTGTCGTCCGGTAAGCAGGAAGGCCGATTGGGTTCCCATGGTGTCATTTTTATTATGTCCTGCATCAGCTGCACTACCAATTGTGAGCCGTGAGTTTTTCGCATCGGCAGTGATCACCTCGGCAGTAGTAGGCCCAGCTGTAGTAATTGCGGTTTCTAGCTCGATTGTGGTAGGCGCATATTGCTGGGGCCCCAAAACGCTACCGCCCAAATACATCACTGGACCAGGCCTGGCCAGGTTGGTTTGTTGGCATGTTTTAAAGGCTGCAGTCAGCCCTTCCTCTAAGGCCGCATGGTGATCTGAAAGGATTTTGCCCAGCGCCTGTAGGATAGTTTTAGCACTTGTCCTGTCCATATTAATATGCTATGTGAGTCGGCAGGTCAGCACACTGAAAACAATGTTGAACATGCACTTACAGTGCTCACTAACGACAGGAGCTGGAAGGTATCCTGCCGGGGGGTATTACTCTTGGCTGATGGTATGGGCCAAATTAGTTCCGGGCTCTGAAGCCAGCAGCGATCCTGGCAGAAAAGGTCTCTGTAGATAAATATTTGTTAGCAGGTCATGGATATGTCAATCCCAATGCTATGCTTTATATAGAGGTAGTTATTTGGTAAATAGCGCTGGAAGGCTAGAGCAGCTTGCAGTGGTGCGACCGGTCATGGCCGCCGCCCGGAACTTCCCTGTGATCCCAAACTTTTGAACACCGGTGTACACAATATATTTATAGTCACCTTCCAGTAATTTCTAGAATCACAGCTTCACTTACGCACCAGGCTCTGATTTAGCTAGGACTACATCTTAACTGCTTTAATGTCGCATGTCACAAACTAGGTATGTTTTGTTAAACACACCTACTTTAGTTTACACAATCAAATTATATTCACTGTAGTAATTAGTGTATATGTGATAATAAGGTATAAAAGCCTATGCAGAAGAGCTTTCTATCGGACATCACTTTACCATCTATAGATGTCTCACCGCCTGCTGTACTAGTATCTGTGATTTACTTGAACCTGTTATTTGCCATTTAAGGAAAAAAAATATAACAACAAGTATTTATGTATATCTTTGTGTCTGGGATGTTCCTATAACAGGTATAATTTGCCTTTAAATCTTGTATTTTTTACCAGTCCGTGGATGGAAAAAGTATGGACCTCTTGTCAGATTATTACAATGGGAACAACCCAAACAGGGGCAACAACCGTTTTTCTTTTTCGTGATAAAACTTTGGAGAGACCCTTAATTTACAACCAATATAAGCCCTACCCAGGGAATCCCTCAGATATTCAACTCTCCTGTAAGCAGGCGTTGGAAACAACTGAAAGCTTCAACTTCTGTTTTAATCCTTTGCAAAACATTACAGAGTTTATGTAAAAACCCCTGGATCATTTAACTAAATTTATTATATTCTGATACAAATTTCATGTGTTTCTGCTTAGTCTTTCTTCCTTTTTTGACCAACAATATTTTAATAGCTGTTCTCTAGGAATCTTATAAAACCGACACTTTTGTTCAACAAAATCAGTATCAAAACAACCCTTTTTATTTAGTCTGGTCCTGGGTAGGTGTAAGAGATGGAAAAATGTTCATGATTCCATACATAAATAACCAATAGTCATTGTATTAACAGTTTACATCACAACATTGTTTAGTAGAGAACATACATACAGAGTATAGATACATAGTTTTCAATATGCATACATATATTTAGTATATATATGTTACGGGTAAAGTCAGATATACAGGTAATCCTAGGATATATTTCTAGGATTAAGAGGTTATTTATTTTGCCTCAGCCTGGGGGCGGGGGGGGGGGGGGGGTTGAAGGGGGCGCCCGCCTATCCTCTGGCATAAAACCCCAAGTAAACCTTGGGGAATAAGGTTTACAAGGGGGGGGCTTCGTCCCCCTTGAAACCCTCAGGAGGAGGCAAAAAAAAAAAATAGTGAAGATGGGGGAAATACAGCGCATGCTATATATGTTTGATGCAGTGACTCCGCACTCTGAGAGGATTTATGATCATACATCTGGCTTTACCCATAGCCGCTTGGGTAATGTCCATTTTACCTGGGTAATCCTAGGATTACCTAATATCTGACTTTACCCATAACATATATACTTTTAATGAAAATGTCTTTAAGAAGTCAAGTTACACTTGTTTGCTCTGCTGCCTTGTCACACAGCGCTCATCTCGAAGGAGCAGGGGGGGGGGGGTTGTATTCCATTTCAGGCTACTGCTGTAAGAAACTTTGTGTCTGTGAGAGAATCTTGCTAGTTTCATTTTATTTTGAGAAACTCTATTCCGCTACCCAAAACATTGCTAAGAAATAGGATTGACATAACAGGTAGACACGCCTGCTACAAACTAGTTTAATTGTTATAACTGTTACAAGGGGGGCATTAGAGTGATGGTGTGATTGAGGAGTGTTTGAAGGGAGAGACAACATCTGAGAGAGAATATACCTGTTACAACTGCAATGTTCCAAAGCTAAGTAACACAGTTTAATAATAGTCTTGCATTATAAGCTAATTACGGATTAATATGATCGTAATACGTGCATAATAAACTTTGTGTCAGCCTTCATTTTTATCAGTGCTGGTGAGACCTGTTAGAGCAACATTACAGTAGAGCTAATAATGGTTCATTGTTTATTGTTTGTGGAAGTGATCAGTGTCAGTCTAGCTATACTCCCATTCCCTGAAGTCTTCCTGGATTTATACAGTATATTATGGTCAGTTCAGTCAGGGCCGGTGCAAGGATTTTGGTCTACACAGGCGAAGGTGCATTTTGACGCCCCCCCTGCCCCTAATCCCCACCACAACACCATAAAAAACCCTGACAATACAACCAAACTCCCTGCCCTCCTCATTTCTTATAATAATGTCAGTGACTGAAAGAATCAACTCCCACAGTTATATTAGTGTTCAGCAATGGAAATCAATAAATCAAATGCCACCACTTTCTAGAGTAGGCAGAGTAAAGTTCTAAAATATTAGAGGACTTTTCTTGATATTTACTTTTGTAATGTATGAAAAGCTTTACTTTTAACTTTATATAACTACAGTATGTCTAATTTCGTTCAGACTCAGAGAGGTTAAAGTGACATCATTCTTCATCAATGACCACCACCGTTCCCACCAGTTACTCACATTGTTGTGAATCATAAATTTTAAAAAACATACAGTAATTTCAGCATGACAGGCAGCACCATGTATAAAAGAAATCAAATCCCACAATAAATTATTATAAATGAATGTTTGCATATAACTGCAGTCTGTATAACCTCAGACTCAGAGAGGTTAAAAGTGACATTCTTCACCAATGCAATCACCATCCCCACCACCACACCAGCCAGTCACATTGTTGTGATCATACATTTAAAAAAAACATACAATAATTTCAGCATGACAGCATGTATAAAATAAATTAAATCCCACAACAAATTATTATAAATTAATGATTGCATAACGTCTGCAGACTGCAGTCTGTCGAACTTCAGACTCAGAGAGGTTAAAAGTGAGTGACATCAAATCACAATATTCATTCACCAATCTCACCCACCCCAGACAGTAAGTCTGACTCACGGTCACCCACCCACGGTCCCACCAGTCACTCAGTCTTACAGTGAGTGCCACAATCACACTGCAGTGCCGCCGTTGGCCATGCCTGGGATGGCTGGCCCGCCCCTGGCTGTCACAGACTCAGTCCACACCACTCCAGACTCACATTTGTCACCTCCACCTACTCACTCACAACACAACTGACTGTTTTCAATGTATATACTACCCAGTGCACTGTGCACCCACGAGCACTGTGCTGCCTGCACCGACGACCGTGCATATTTCTGCCCTGCCTGGCTGCCCTCAGACTCCACACTGTGCCAGTATTCCTACCTCACTCTGTCTTCAGTACGTACTCGTCTGTCTGCAGTCTGGCTGTCTCCTCACGTGGCTAATTTAGCGAGTGGTGCGTGCTGCAGAGGAGTCTCAGTCACGTGGAGCCAGGCATCCCGCATGATCATTTCCCTCTTAGCCAGAATAGGCTTGGCAGGTCAGGCAGCGCCGGCTGCACAAGTGAGCTCCGCCTCCACTGCAGTGTCATTACCATAAGTGCGCCCACATTCCCATAGGCTATAGTAATAGCCGGGCCGGCGCATGATCAATGGTCATCAATCATCATCTCTAAGCCAGCCAATTAAGCCAGGCCCATTGATTTAGCCATCATCATAGGTCAGGTCTGTAGGAGAAGAGGAAGTAAGTTGCACACTAGCACTGTTGCAGGCAGCCACTAGCCGTTAATAAAATGAATAAGTCCCTGCTGTCCCTCACTGTCTGATGTTTGTCACATTGCAGGTCGCGTTTCAGGGCGGTCAGATAATGCACCTCGGCAGTCGGCACCGCTGGGGGCACCCTAAGGTGGCTGCCGATACTGCCTTACACAAGCGCCGGCCCTGAGTTCAGTGATGATGACTTGTAAAAGCAGAATCAAAACATACAATAGAAAATTCAATCTTTTTCAAACGATTATAGACCTTAATCGTTTCATTGGAAATATCACTTTAAATAAGCATTTTGATATGATTGCTAGAACAGATGAGCAATATCATCCTACACCTGCTTCAATAACCACCAACAGATCTGATATACAGTCCCTGACATTTCAAGAAGCCTGTAGCATTGTATCTCTTGAAACATTGGAGGCAGAATCCCCTTTTGAAGTTGAATCTTCAAATATGAAACTTCCAAAGAGAAGAATGACTTCAAATTTTTACCCAATACATCATAGAGGTAAATCTCTAGAAGTCTTCCACAAAAGGGTAGTGGAAGATTTGCATAAATTGAATCAGACAACTACTTCTACCAAACACAATCTCTCTGTGTCAGAAAAAGAAGCTATTTCTTCACTTCGAAACAATGACTATAGTCATTCGTCAATCTGACAAAGGAGGCAGTGCTGTGATATTAGATAGTGAGGATTATGTTGGAGAGGCGTTACACCAATTGAATGACCAACAAATTTACTCAACACTTAAGAACAATCCTACCATGTTTTTTTTTACATGAACTTGGACAGTTGTTGGATGACGGGGTATTTTTAGGCATATTTGATCAACAGAACGCTAACTCCCTTTATGTCAGCCATCCTATCATCCCTGTCTTCCATCATCTGCCCAAAGTCCACAAAAGCCTTACCAATATTAAGGGACGCCCCATTGTGTCAGGAATAGGCTCCTTGCTGGAGCGCTTAAGTTACTGGTTAGATGGGGTTCTTCAACCTTTTGTTCTTTCTCTACCAAGCTACATTAGAGACACATCCCATGTCCTTGGTATGCTGGAAGAGATGGACTGGCAGGACAATTATAGCTGGCTTACCATTGATGTGGATTCTTTATATTCCAGCATTCCACACGACATGGGATTGGCAGCTGTCAAATATTTTCTTACATTGAGTGCAGACCTTACCAAAGATCATATAAAATATATTTTGCGAGTTACTCGTTTTTTGTTAGAACACAACTACTTCTGCTTTGAAGGGGTATTCTACCTTCAGAAATAGGGTCCAGCCATGGGGGCGAAATTCGCCCCCACATATGCAAATTTGTTTATGGGTTGGCTGGAACGTACCTTCATTTACAAACGAGGATGACCCTTTCAGAGCAGAGGTAGTATTCTACCGATGATTTATAGATCTTATTTTTGTTTGGTCATCTGGTGAGTTGAGGGCTGCATCATTTTGTCAGGATTAACAAGATTAATTTCCTTTACTATTGCCTGTTGTTATCCTGTGAGTCGAATTCTGATACTCAGCTGTAGACCTTAAATAAGTTTTGTATCACTGTCTTATTTATGGCAAGATTTACTTGAAGAAATGCCTGATGAGAGTGGTAATTCAACTATGAAGTCCATAGAAATGTGTTGCCATGGAAGAGATGGGATAGGTAATGGCATAAGAAGGCCATAAGGAGTCTTTTTTTCAGTTTTTGAGGTTGTGCAAGTTGCACAAGATAACACATATGACTTTATACTGCTTGACATAGATGGCCACCAGAACTTCCTGGAGATCTGTTCAAGAGTTCTCCTAACACCTTGATGACCCGCAAGTGGAGAGTCATGATGTAGACTTAAGATGTCTGGTCTAAGATTCTCTGGAACATATAGTTTTTTTCCATGATACAGCAGACCCTCAGCTCCTGATTCCAGGTCATAATCGGATAGCCTTTTGTCGATAGAATAAGCTTCTTTAAATGCTGTTACTAGATAAGGTGTTAAACCTATAAACCTGCTCTTAGGAATGATAGGAATGGATTCTGTATGGATTTGTTGAGGAAGATCCTTCCTTGATAGAGTATCTGCCTTTCCGTTTTTTGATGAAGGTCTGTATATGATATGGAAATTGAACCTTGTGAAAAATAAACTCCATCGTACCTGCCTTGATGAAAGAGTTCTGTTCGTTTGGAGGAATTCTAGATTCTTATGATCTGTATAAATGATTATAGGAAGAATAGTGCCCTCTAAAAGATGTCTCCAATGTTCCAACGCCCTCTTGATGGCCAGGAGTTCTTTCTCTCCCACAGGATAGTTAATCTCCGCTGATGTTAGAACTTTGGAGTAAAACGCCACTGGATGTAAGGGTTCAGTGATGGATGTTTTTTGAGAAAGTATGGCTCCTAATGCATACTCTGATGCATCAACCTCGAGGATATACTGTAATTTAGAATTAGGGAACCGTAGTATTGGTGCTGAAGTTATCATTGATTTTAGAAGTTCAAAAGCACATTGTGCTTCAGTAGTCCAGTGGAACTTGGTTGTAGAACTCGTAAGTTGAGTTAGCGGTCTGGCTATTTTGGAGAAATCTTTCACGAATTTCCTATAATAATTCGTAAAACCAAGGAATCTCTGGAGTTCTTTCTTTGTTTTTGGAATACTCCAATCTTTAACTGCCTCAACCTTATCCTCCTGCATTGCTATTCCATTAGGAGTGATGTTATATCCTAGAAAGGAGATAGACTTAGAGTGGAACTCACATTTTTCTATTTTTGCATAAAGGTGATGTGATCTTAATCTGGACAGAACGGTTCGAACATGTTTCACATGATCCTGATATGAGTTGGAGTAGATAAGGATATCATTAAGGTAAATGATAATGCAGATATCAAATAGGTCACGGAAAACGTCATTTATAAAATGCTGGAAAGTTCCTGGGGCATTACAAAGCCCGAATGGCATGACCAGGTACTCGAAAAGACCGTACCTGGTCCTGAAAGCTGTTAGCCACTCATCGCCTTCTCGAATCCGTATCAAATTGTAAGCTCCTCTAAGGTCCAATTTAGTGAAAATTGTGGCGTCTTGTAGGCGCTCAATCAATTCGGGAATGAGTGGGAGAGGGTATCGATTTTTAATGGTACGCCGATTTAATTCGCGGTAATCGATGATTGGACGTAGTGATCCATCCTTGTTCTTTACGAAGAACATACCGGCTCCTGCTGAGGAGGTAGATGGACGAATGAATCCTTTTCGTAGATTGTCTTGTAGATACGTCTTCAGATGTTCTAATTCTGGCGTTGACAGGGGATACAATCGTCCAAAAGGGATTGATGAACCAGGTTTGATATCAATCGGACAATCGTGCACTCGATGGGGTGGTAAAGTCTCGGCCTCGGTCGCTGAAGACATCAGCAAAATCGGAATATTGCTGTGGAATCTGCGGAACCTGCGTAACTATTTCTAAAATTGGTTGAGTGGAGGAGCAATTTTCAATACAGTATGAAGACGTAAAAGTAACCTCAAGTGTCTCCCAATTTAAGAATGGTTTATGCTTTTTACACCAAGTGATACCTAAAACAATAGGGAACAATGGAGAAGGTAACACATCAAATTCAATATATTCAGAATGACCAGATGAAGTGGTTAATAATAGTGGTATTGTCTTATGGGTGATAGGACCACTAGCGATGGAGGAACCATCAATAACACGAACTGACACTGGAGTATGCTTTAACACACAGGGAATTTTATTGGTATTGACAACAGCAGAATTTATGAAGTTTCCATAGGCTCCAGTGTCTATTATAGCCTCAGAGCGTATTCTTCGATGATCCCACTGTAATGACACAGAAAGCATACAGTAAGTGTGTGCAGTTTTTGGTGTATTAGTAGCTGATATGATATAAGACTTACTTTTCTTTGAATTTTGAAGCAGTGGACAATCGCTGACTGAATGAGTGGAGTTGGCACAATACATACACAGCCTATTTAGCCTTCTGCGGGTCCTTTCTTCAAGTGTTAGAGGAGCCCTAGCTAGACCAATCTCCATTGGTTCCGATATTGATTTACTGCTTTGTGAAGGGTTTTGGATGGACTGAAGTTTAGGAACTGGATCTGTATGAAACCTTTCAAACCTCCTCTCCCTTAATCTGCGGTCAATTTGAATGACGAGTTTCGTTAGAGCTTCCAAACTTTTTGGTATATCGGTACGGGCTAGCTCGTCTTTTATATTGTCTGCTAAGCCCAATCTGAACTGATTTCGCAAGGCGATTGGATTCCATTGAGAATCCCTTGCGTATTGTTTGAATTCTGATATGTAGTCCTCCACTACACGTTTACCTTGTTTCAAACTTCTCATTGCAATCTCTGCAGTCATCTGGAAATCAGTATCTTGGTAAAGTTCATCCATCTGGGTGAAAAACTCATCGAATGAACCCAGAACAGGTTGATTGCTTTCAAATGAAGCGTCTGCCCAAACCCTTGGTTCACCACGTAGGAAAGATATCACAGTGAGTACCTTTACTCTTTCTGTGCAATATGTTCTCGGTTTGAGGGTGAATAGGAGAAGGCATGCTGTCTTAAATTGTCGATACAGCTTCCTATTCCATGAAAAGGGTTCAGGTAAGGATGCAACAGGCTCAGGGACTGGCTCTGTTCTTGCTGTTAGAGAATCTCTAATCACTCTCCTTAAAGATTGGTTCTCTATTTCTAGATCCCTTAGGGCTTGTCCCATTTGATCCACACGTTGGGAAAGGTTAAACACAAATTGAGGAAGGTCTACTGGATCAGATGCCATGGCTTAGTAATATTGTCAGGATTAACAAGATTAATTTCCTTTACTATTGCCTGTTGTTATCCTGTGAGTCGAATTCTGATACTCAGCTGTAGACCTTAAATAAGTTTTGTATCACTGTCTTATTTATGGCAAGATTTACTTGAAGAAATGCCTCAATAAGTAGTGAATTTAATAAGAAGAGTGATTATAACCACAGTGTAGTTATATATGCAACGTAAGAATTCTCTGAGATCGGAATACAAACTGAGGTGGAGTTGTCTGGAAAGACTAACTATTTGTAATCTGTATCAGGAGTGCACGGTAACTAGAAAGCAGTCCGTTTTTACACAGAAGCTGTACTGTGTGAACAGCGGAGCGATGCGAGGGGCGTGCTTCAGAAGCAGTGTGAATGACTGACATGTGACGTCACACGCTCAAGCTCCTAATGCTGTTCGGCGGCTAGCAAGCTGAAAGTTTTAGCAGGGCAGCGTCTTTTGTAAGTTGCATTTAACAACTTGTGATTAACTGGCAAAGTATTTTTGGTTGCGGTTGAAGTCCTCAATTATATCTTGATGGAATTTCAAGCTTGATATTAACAGAAATGATGTTCTCAGAATCCGTAGTTTGTGACAGCTTAGGGAGGCAGAGTACAGATGAATGTATTCCAAGAGATGAACAGATTCTCCGTATGCAACTCACTTGACAAGCTTGAGGATTCCAATATATAATTCAAATGTGAAGCAGCTTAGCTCAGACACAGACTTCCTAGAGCAATGAAATCAAAATTACTAAGCACTAGGAACAGGGTGTGGACAGGATATAAAGGTAATGTAGGAGGGGTTAACTCAGATAGGCAGGTGTCCAAAGGAGATCCTGACACATTTGTTCAATATCTGAATGATGGGCATAACGGCTTACAGTTCACCTTTGAGTGGCATAAGACAAATGTCAATTTTCTGGAGATCACTCTTGTTGGGGATGCTGTGGGACATAAAATTCATTCTAAACTATATAGGAAACCCATCTCAGGGAACACTATCCTACATAATAAGAGTGGACATCTCTCCCATGTGTTCAAAGGAATAGCGAAAAGTCCATTTTTGAGGGCTTGAAGAATATGTAGCAGGGATGGGGATTATATTGAGGAAAACCAAGAAATAAAACAAAGGCTTACAACAAGAGGATATTCCCCTAAACTGCTCGATCATCTAGCCACAAAAATACTTTCAGATGGAAGACAACTATCACAAATACAGAGCACAAGAAAGAGTACTGAAAGCAGCAGACCATTGGCGTTTATCACACAATATTCATCAGAATATTTGTCTGTATGCAACACTATTAAAAATTACTTTCCCATTCTCCTTGGAGACATCCACCTTGAATCCACTGTAGAGAAAGGCTTCAAATGTGTTTTTTTCAAAAAAAACTAACATTAGGTAATATTCTAGCCCCTAGTCAATTACCCATTAATAAGAGAAACAAGGGAACATGGCTACAAGTAAATGGAACTTACAAATGCGGTAACCGCAGATGCAAAGCCTGTGATTACATCATTGAGACTACACACACTTTCTTTACCAAGGGGTGTATTAATTGTTCAACGTCTTATGTGGTGTACCTCATAGAGTGCGTTGAACATTCAAAACAATATGTTGGCATGACTAGTAGAGATGTCCGGACTCGCATCCGGGAACATCTGGGTTATATCAAAAATGATAAACCATGCTCTTCCCTTTCAAAGCCCTTTTTAGAGGTACACAACAAGGACGTTAGATCTTTCAAATGGCGAGCTATTGAAACAATACGCTTGCCTCCTAGAGGAGGCAACAGGGACCAATTGTTGGCAAGGCAAGAGGTGTACTGGATTATGAAACTCTGTACACAAATTCCACATGGATTTAACTCAGAATTTGATACTATTAACCATTGGAAATAGAGGATCTGTATTCCGGTGAACCTCTGCCCTGCATATACATATTTTAACAGTTTATCTTTTTCTCTAGTTAAGTTCTTGACAATATGAGGTGTATGTTTGTATATATTTTTGTATATTGTTGTAAATTATATAGGCAAATTTAATTCAACCATTTAACTTCTATTTACACTCATGACAGAAAAATAAATATTGTTTTTGGGCTTGATTGTGTATTTACAAGCATATATATACACATTTTTCCAGTGCTATGCCACTTAGACATAATATTATGCACAATTGCACTGTCTAGCAAGAAGAGTTTCTAAGATTTTGTGCTTGTACATATACTTGTTTGAACATATTATTGTACAGATACATATTTTGGCTCATTTTAAAAATATTTTGTCAATGTATGCTGCCAATATACAAACATATGTTGTAATTAGAGTTATTTGGATCTTTTTATTGTTGTTATTCTTGTAGCTTTTACCTAAGGTCGTATAAAGTTGATATCACGTTGTTAACATTATATTTTTATGCTCAGCAGAACATGTATAATATCATACAAGCCCTTTAGTATAGAGATTGTGTTGTTTCAAGTGTATAACAGGTTAATAGGGGTGTGTTTAGCACTAACCAATGACCTGTATTGAACAATCCTTTTTAAAGGGCATTCACCTGTGCCTATCCAGGTTTAAGAGTACGGCAATCGCCGAAACGCGTAAAACCATTCATACTTTTGTGTGCTCCATGATTTTATTTTAATTATTTGCCAATAAAGCCTATTTTTTATTTTTGGATATTCGGGATACTCTTCTCATTTTTTATAATATTCTTCTGTAGCACCTAAATGGTAATCTGACAATCGGAGGTTAAATGTATGCCCTGTGTAACAGCACAGGTAAAAATGTTCTACTAAAGTGTACTGCAAACCATGGGAATATTTTGAGAGCAAATTTCTTGACACTTCCACCACCATTTTTTAAAAGCAAAAGCATTTGTCACAGATAAATTATGTTATTAAGCAGATATTGTACTACACAAGCTTATGCAGTAAGAACGGCCAGTTATTAACAGACTTCAGGGGGGTTATACCAATTGAATGCTTGCAGACTAAAGACAAAATGGTGACTGAGACAGAGAGAGGTACCGCTACAAAGTAGCAGAAAACCAGGCTTAAGGACTGATGGACAAGCAGATGCACACAGTTACCTCACCTTATGTTTCTGCAACTCGTCGTCCTTCAGTTGTTTCATCTGTTTGATCTGAACCTGCAGCTGCTTCTCCGCCTGTGTCTGTTTATCAAGCACTTGTTGGTAAATGTCCTTCAGATGCTCCCTGTGACTGACCAGCTCCTTCTGAAAGAGACAACATAAAACTGAAGACAGTGCAGATAAAGAACACATACAGGAGAAGGGAAGTGATGGGCATAAAACAAGGGGACAAAAGACAAGGAAGGTAGAGCAAAGCAGGACCAAGCAAGGGTGAGCAAAGCAGGACCAAGCAAGGGTGAGCAAAGCAGGACCAAGCAAGGGTGAGCAAAGCAGGACCAAGCAAGGGTGAGCAAAGCAGGACCAAGCAAGGGTGAGCAAAGCAGGACCAAGGAAAGGAGAGCAAGGCAGGACCAATGAAGGGTGAGCAAAGCATGACTAAGGAAGATTATGATTTTACAATCATAAGAGTTTATTAATAAGAAAAAGGATCCAGCAGCTTTTGAAGACAAGAAAACACAAAAGTGCAGTGAAGCGGCAGCTATAAAACACAAGGAAGAAGATTACGTGCAGTAGTATGAGCACCCACCAAGACTCGTTCTGCATCCACATCTGTGTTAGTATCCACATCCTGCTTCCCAATCTCAGTCTGTAGAACATAGAGAAGCACATTATTGTAACCAGCACTTAAAGGGACATTATTCATTCTATTATTCAGTTCTTGCATATCGTTACAGGAGTTTTAAACAAATTAGGGGGAGATATATTGCGACTTCTTATATAGGGTACCCTCTATCCAAGTAAAAGGTTATGTCAAAAAAGCAAAAGAGGCACAATTTAAAGGGACATGATACCCAAATGTTGAAGCACATGAAAGCGATGCAGCATAGCTGTAAAAAGCTGACTAGAAAATATCACCTGAGCATCTCAAAAGTAAAAAAGGGAAGATATTTTACCTCAGAATTTCCTCAGTAGCCACATCCCATTGTAAAGGGACTTTAAGCAGTCAATCAGGATTCTAGTCCCAGGACTTGCAAGGGAGAGTGCATCTGTCATGTGCAGGCACAGTCATGTTATTTTCCTATTCAGTTTAAAGAAGTTCTATGAAATCTAATGAGATCACGGCAAAGGCAAAGCATGACTTTTGACCTTTTTTTTTTTTACCTGCAGCTGTACAGTACATGAAGTATAACTGTTCACACAGCACAGAAATTGTGAGGTAAAATATATCTTTCTTTTATATATATATATATATATATATATATATATATATATATATATATATATATAGATGCTAAGGTGATATTTTCATGTCAGCTTTTTTCAGTTCTGTTGTATCACTTTAAGTGATATAGCATATGAGTATTTTGTCCCTTTAATCAGAGCAACTAACTCAGTTAAGTGCTGCATTACAAAATGTCTGCACATACAATAAAATGTTTATATATGCACAGTATATATCAATAATTAAGTGAAGCATTACAAAAAGGTATTTACACACAAACGTTAATATATGTACAATATATATTAGCAGTTGAGCACTGCATTACAGAAGGTCTGAGCACACAATAAATGTTTATATATGCACTGTATATATCAGTAATAAAAAAACGCATTACGAAAATGTCTGCGGCTCTGTGCACACACAATAAATGTTTATATATGCACAGTATATACCAGTAATTAAGTGCTGCATTACACAAGATCTGCACACAAACACACAAAAAATGTTTATATATGTACTGTATAATAAGTAAGTCCTACAGTACAAAAGGTCTGCACTGACAATAAATGTTATATACGTAGAGTATATAGCAGTAATTAAGTACCGCATCACAAAAAAAAAAAAAATGATGCTTACCTGATAAATGTATTTCTTTTTTGACACAATGAGTCCACAGATCATCTTAATTACTAATGGGATATTCACTTCCTGGTCAGCAGGAGGAGGCAAAGAGCACCACAGCAAAGCTGTTAAATAGCTCCTCCCTTCCCTCCCACTCCAGTCATTCGACCGAAGTTAGGAAGAGAAAGGAAAAGCCAAGGTGCAGAGGTGTCTGAAGTTTATAATAACCCACAAACTGTCTAAAGGAACAGGGCGGGCCGTGGACTTATCGTGTCAAAAAAGAAATAAATTTATCAGGTAAGCATACATTTTCTTTTCTTTGTTAAGACACGATGAGTCCATGGATAAATCTTAATTACTAATGGGATTCAATACCCAAGCTAGAGGACACAGATGATACGGGAGGGACAAGACAGGGAACCTAAACGGAAAGGCACCACTGCTTGAAGAACCCTTTCTCCCAAAAATGGCCTCAGCCGAGGCAAAAATGTCAAATTTGTAAAACCTTGAAAAAGAGTGAAGAGAAAACCAAGTTGCAGCCTTGCAAATATATTCCACAGAAGCTTCATTTCTGAACGCCCATGAGGAAGCAACAGCCCTCATGGAAAGAGCCGTAACTCTCTCTGGAGGCTGCTGTCCAGCAGTCTCATATGCAAAACGTAAGATACTCTTCAGCCAAAAAGAAAGAGAAGTATCCATAGCTTTCTGTCCCTTGCGTTTTCCTGAGAAAACCACAAACAAAGAAGAAGACTGACGACAGTCCTTACTCGTCTGCAGGTAAAACTTTAAAGCACGGACCACGTCCCAATTGAGCAGAAGTCTTTCCTTCTGAGAAAAAGGATTAGGAAACAAGAAAAGAAGAACAATCTCCTGATTAATGTTCCGATCAGAAATAACCTTAGGAAGAAATCCTAATTTAGTACGTAAAACTACCTTATTTGAATGGAAATAATATAAGGAGACTCATACGGTAATGCTGAGAGCTCTGACACTTTCCGAGCATAAGAAATGGCAACAAGAAATAACGGGTAACCTGTAGGAGACCCGATGTTCATCCTTCACTTCTAAGAGAGCTGCCTGGTCCGTTCTGAATCAGCTACTATCCCTGACTCTGATCATCTGCGCACTTCTTTAGAGACTTATTTGCTCTTTTCCATCAACAAGAAATAAAACTTTCCAAGATAACAACTTAATATCTAAAGGAAAGAATAGGCTCAAACAGAGCCCCTTGAAGAACTCTGAGAACTAAATTCAGACTTCATGAATGAGTAACTGGATTGAACACAGGCCTGATCCTGACCAAGGCCTGACAAAAAAATAGTACATCTGGGACATCTACCAGACGTTTGTGTAACAAAAATAAGAAAGACAGAGTTTTTACCCTTTAGGGAACTTGACGATAAACCTTTCTTGTAGAAAAGACAAAATTCTAGGAATCTTATCTACTCCATGAGTAGCCCATGGATTCACACCAATAGAGATATTTACGCCATATCTTATGAGAATCAGAAAACCCCCGCTTGGATAATATTATTGAGTGTTCAATCTCCAAGCAGTCAGTTTCAGATAAACCAGATTTAGGTGAAGGAGGGGCCCTTGAATTAGAAGGTCCTTCCTCAACGGAAGTCTCCAAGGTGGCAGAGAGGACATGTCCACCAGATCTGCATACCAAATCCTACGAGGCCAAGTCGGTGCTATGAGGATCACCGAAGCCCTCTCCTGCTTGATTCGAGCAATGACCCGAGGAAGAAAAGTAAAAGGAGGAAAAAACACTTCCGGATGGAGTTCTCCCCTGGATGAAAGGTCTGCCTGCTCAGGAAATCAGCCTCCCAGTTGTTCCACCCCTGGGATGTGGATCGCCGACAAGGCAGCGAGAATGGGCCTCCGCCCACTGAATTATTTTGGATACCACTGTCATCGCTAAGGAACTCCTCGGTTCTCCCTGATGATTGATGTAAGCCACTGACGTCATTTTGATCGACTGGAACCTGATAAACTGGACCAAGGCTAACTGAGGCCAGGCCAGAAGAACATTGTAAATCGCTCTCAGCTGCAGAATGTTTATAGGAAGAACAGACTCTGGCTGAATCCAAACTCCCTGAGTCCTCAGGGAGCCCCAGACTGCTCCCCACCTTAGAAGGCCGACGTCTGTTGTCCCAATCACCCAAAATGGTCTGCGAAAGCAGGTTTCCTAGGAGAGATGATCCAGAGACAACCACCATTGAAGAGAATCCTTTATCTCCTGCTCCAGTAGTATTTGAAGAGACAAATCAGTATAATCTCAGATCCATTGCCTGAGCATGCCTAACTGCAGAGGTCTGAGATGGGACTGAGCAAACGGGATGACCATTGCCGCCGCTATCAGCCCGATTACCTCCATGCACTGAGCCACTGAAGGCCGATGAGTGGACTGAATGACAAGACAAGTATCGATAATCTCTGATTTCCTGACATCCTGTCAGAAAAATCATCATTGATATGTAATCTATTATGTTTCCCAGAAAGTTACCCTTGTGCATGGGGCTAAGGAACTCTTTTCCAAATTTACCTTCCACCCGTGAAATCGCGGGAAGGATAACACCATGTCCGTGTGAAATCTTGCTTGCTGTAAGGATGGCGCCTGGACTAGGGTGTCGTCCAGATAGGACGCCACTGCAATGCCCTGAAACCGAAGCACCGCCAACAGTGATCCCAGAGTCTTTGAGAAAACTGAGAGCTGTTGCAAGACTGAAAAGAAGAGCAACGAACTGTAAGCGTTTGTCCAGAAGGGCAAACCTTAGAACTGAGACAATTCATGAGAATGGCACATGAAGGTACGCGTCCTCTAAATCCACTGTTGTCATAAAATGACTCTCTTGGATCAAGGGAAGAATGGAATGAATAGCTTCCATCCTGAAGGACGGTATACCAAGAAATTTGTTTAGACTCTTGAGATCTAAAAAGTGGTCTGAAGGTTCCCTCTTTTTTGGGAACCACAACCCGATTGGGATACAAAACACAGACCCTGTATAGGAACTGGAACAATCACTCCCAGGTCTGAGAGGTCTCCTACGCAATGTAAGAACGCCTCTCCTTTTGTCTGATTTGCAGATAATCCTAAAAGCAGAAACCTGCCTCTGGGAGGAAAAAACTTTTGAACTCCAAATTGTATCCCTGGGACACTATTTTCTATTGCCCAGGGATTCTGAACAACTCGAACCCAAGCTTGAGGGAAGACAGAAAGTCTACCCCCTACAAGATCCGATCCAGGATCGGGGGCATGTCCTTCATGCTGTCTTTGATTTAACAGCAGGCTATTTGGATATTTTTATTTCCCCCCCCGAAATTCTTTAAATTTCAAAAGAGATTTATTCCGTCAAGCCAGGTCCCAACAAGGTCTTCCCATTGGAAGGAATTGCTAAAAGCTTAGACTTAGAGCATACATCCGTAGAACAAGGCTCTAACCATAAGGCTTTGTGAGCTGGAACAGAGAAACCTGAAACCTATCCTCCCAGTTTGATAACTTGAAGGCAAGAATTTGAAATAAAGGAATTAGCCAATTTGAAAGCTTTTATCCTATCCTGGATTTTATCCATGGGAGTTTCTGACTTCGTAGCATCAGACAACGCATAAAACCAATATGCCGTCACACTAGTGACGGTAGCAAAGTACCCAGCTGGCTGCCATTGTAAGACCTGGGGTACATCCCTTTCCCAACTATCCTCTAAGGGTATAGAAGTTCTCTTAGCTAAGCTGGAAACTACTCCTTCCACCCTAGGGAATGTTTGCCCAGCCTCCTTAGCTGAGTCGGCTATAGGAAACATCTTTATAAATATAGGGAATGCGGTCTCTTTCGTTCCTTATAAATCCCTGGACGCACTAGGATAGATTACACCGGTAGTGTCTGAGTCGCCAGGCTAGCTAAAACCTAAGCTAAAAAAAAAAAAAAAAAAAAAAGGAAAGCTAAAAAAAACCGAAGGAGTCTTTGAAGGCACAACTATCTTCTAAAGGAATAGTAGGTCTCTTAGCTAAAGTGGAAACGGCACCCTCCACCTTGGGAACTATTTGCCAAGCCTCCTTAATAGAGGAAGCTATGGGAAACCCTGTGGAGGAAGGAACCTCAAAATATTTGTTCAGTAGCTGAAACCTCCTTAAAGGGACAGTCTACACCAGAATTTTTATTGTTTTAAAAGATAGATAATCCCTTTATTACCCATTCCCCAGTTTTGCATAACCAACACAGCTATATTAATATACTTTTAACCTCTGTGATTATCTTGTATCTAAGCCTCTGCAAACTTCCCCTTTTTTCAGTTCTTTTGACAGACTTGCAGTCTAGCCAATCAGTGCCTGCTGCCAGATAACTTCACGTGCACGAGCACAGTGTTATCTATATGAAATACGTGAACTAACACCCTCTAGTGGTGAAAAACTGTTAAAATGTAATCTGAAAGAGGTGGGCTTCAAGATCTAAGAAATTAGCATATGAACCTCCTAGGTTAAGCTTTCAACTAAGAATACCAATAGAACAAAGCAAAATTGGTGATAAAAGTAAATTGGAAAATTGTTTAAAATTACATGTTCTATCTGAATCATGAAAGTTTATTTTGGCCTAGACTGTCCCTTTAAATAACAGACAGAGGTGTTCTAGCTTAAACCTGAAAGATACAACCTCAGTATCGGCAGGCGGAATTACACTTTCTGAATCTGAAACTTCGCCTCCAGATGCTATTCCAGTATCTTCCTCCTCAGGCCTCTGGGAGAGGACCTCTGAAATCGCTCAGAAACCTCGCTTACAGATCTGATTTTCCTCTTACGCTTTCCCTGCAACATTGGAAAAGCAGATAACTTATCAGAAAACGTAGAAGACATGAGAGAAGCGATGTCTCTTAAAGTAAATCCAGCGGAAGCTATTGCGGAAGCGCAGGGCACTGCTTGTGAGGGCGGCAACATTTGGGACGCTTGAGGAGACAGATGCTGCATATATTGAACCTCGTCAGACTCCTGGACAACATCCTCTTAGAAAAATGGAGCAAGTGACATCTTGCAAGGCCCCTTGGTCCATTCTGATCACAATGACACAATTATGAAATAAAACTTTTAATTTTGTAACAAAAAAATTTTAAGTGTAAAAACGTTACTGTGACTTTAAATTTTAAAAGTGTAACTTTTTTACTGCACAAGTAAAAACGTATGTGAAAGACCAACTATCTGGATTCAACAGGGATATGTCACAGCTCTATCTGTTCCTAGAAACGCATGTATTAGTAAGAACCATGCACTTCTAGGCAGAGACTGAAATGTCCAGCTCTGGTAATCTATTAACACGGAAGCGCAGTGAAAAGGCGTGCAATCGGAAGCCCCGCCCCTCGTGGGCGTTTCTAACTGCAACCTCCTCTCCCGGACGGCATTTTGATTTAAATAAGCCACCGTGTGAGTTAAAACCACCAAGCCATAAAACGTCCATGTCTCCTAGCCCCAGTGCCTGCTTAATGCTGTATTGTTCCCTCAGACTCAGAGTTTTTATATGTCCCAACAACCAAGCGACTATCCGATGAGCCCTTTGATTGTTACGTGTGTGAGAAGTAAAGTGCTCCCTTTTGCTCTGAGTGTAATTAGCCCCAGAATAACAAAGTGGCACTTACCTCATATGTCTGCCATACAGCCAGGCAGTCCATCAGGTTTAAGAGGTCCTCTCCCTCCCATGGACCTGTGAAAAAAGAAGAATTTCCTGAGTAAATATCCCTCAGGTATTCTGGATTTAGGACAGCATACAATATATGGGAGGTGCAGTGAGAATTA
The DNA here is from genome assembly GCF_027579735.1 of Bombina bombina. Classification (NCBI taxonomy): domain Eukaryota; kingdom Metazoa; phylum Chordata; class Amphibia; order Anura; family Bombinatoridae; genus Bombina; species Bombina bombina. The sequence goes on along the minus strand of NC_069506.1, from coordinate 278,680,663 downwards.
TGTCCCACAAGTTCCCAATGCTCTAAAGCCACCAAAGTTCTAATGGAGACTGCTATGAACTACGTCTACACCCTAGAACAAAACAGCACAATCTTGCACTACTTTAAAAATAATAAACTCTTGATTGAAGAATCTAATCTAACACCTCACTTTACCTCTTCCTATCACTAACGTAGGCAAAGAGAATGACTGGAGTGGGAGGGATGGGATGAGCTATTTAACAGCTCTGCTGTGGTGCTCTTTGCCTCCTCCTGCTGACCAGGAGGTGAATATCCCATTAGTAATTAAGATGATCCGTGGACTCATCGTGTCTTAAAAAAGAAAGGTCTGCACACACAAATGTTTATATATATATATATATATATATATATATATATACACACAGTATATATCAGTAATTAAGTGCCGCATTACTAAAGGTCTGCACACACAAATGTTTATATATGCACAGTATATATAAGTAATTAAGTGAGCATTACAAAAGGTCTTTAAACACAAACATTAATATATGTACAATATATATTAGCAGTTAAGCACTACATTGCAGAAGTGTGTACCCTACCTATAATGCCCAGATGAGCTGCATTATTACTATTATTATGTGTACCCTACCTATAAAGCCCAGATGAGCTGCATTATTATTATTATGTGTACCCTACCTATAAAGCCGAGATGAGCTACATTATTATTATTATTATTATTATTATGTGTACCCTGCCTATAAAGCCCAGATGATCTGCATTATTATGTGAACCCTACCTATAAAGCCCAGATGAGCTGCATTATTATGTGTACCCTACCTATAAAGCCCAGATGAGCTGCATTATTATTATTATTATTATGTGTACCCTACCTATAAAGCCCAGATGAGCTGCATTATTATTATTATTATTATTATTATTATTATTATTATTATGTGTACCCTACCTATAAAGCCCAGATGAGCTGCATTATTATTATTATTATTATTATTATGTGTACCCTACTTATAAAGCCCAGATGAGCTGCATTATTATGTGTACCCTTCCTATAAAGCCCAGATGAGCTGCATTATTATGTGTACCCTACCTATAAAGCCCAGATGAGCTGCATTATTATTATTATGTGTACCCTACCTATAAAGCCCAGATGAGCTGCATTATTATGTGTGCCCTACCTATAAAGCCCAGATGAGCTGCATTATTATTATTATTATGTGTACCCTACTTATAAAGCCCAGATGAGCTGCATTATTATTAGGGTTGCACCGATACTAGTATCGGTATCAGTGCCGATACCAAGTATTTGCATGAGTACTTGTACTCATGCAAAAGGCACCGATACTTAAACAGATACCTCCAATTCCTACACATACGCCATCTTGTGGCGTTTTTCAAACTGGATGTTCCCATTTCATTTTAAGCTGGAGTGGAGACTAAACTAAAAAATTGTTCACTTCTGTTTCACTAATACAAATTGCTGTTATTTTTATTATTGTACGTTTGAGAGCAGTTCCCCAAAAGCTGCTACTATACAGCTGGAAGCCTACCTGGGAGAGATCTCTGTACCTCATTCAGACAAACCCCTGACGTACTGGGCAGTTAATAAACTGAGATTTAATGGTACAAAAATATCTTTATGACCCATGCAGTAGTGTGAAAGTGAAAGACTGTTCAGCTTAGCATCAAACGTCCTTACTGATAAAAGAAAGAGACTTATAGCTGAACATGCAGAGATGCTTCTGTTCCTTAATAAGAACTTGCCACTAACTTTTGAAAAATTACTCTGCTAGATTGCCTGTAATACTGCTAGTTCTCATCTTGCACAACTATGCTCAAAACATACTGTACTCTGAGGAACATCCTTAGCCAGGGCTGGACTGGGAATAAAAAGCAGCCCTGGAAAAATATGAAGACCAGCCCTATTTTCTGTTGAGTCAGTAGAATGCAAATGCCCCATTTTTCTCAAAGGGGATTACTGGGATACTCCTTCCCCAATATTATTTTCAGAATTAAATTATATTACTTTGTATTAGGTACAAATGTCAGATTAATGAGTTATATAGGCACCCTACAACCCAATTGCATCCAGTAATCACCCCTTTAAATTGTAGCTTTCCAGCCCCAGCTGCAGCAGCTATTATTTATTGTAGTTATTAATATATGTTATTGTAATATTTTTATTTATAAACATGTTCTGTAAACTTTGTGACAACAAGCACATAAAACCGTTTTATTATTAAAACATGTCTTTTGAGATACAGTTCATAATTATAAAGAAGCGATCTTAAATCATTAGTCTGTATTGTGCTTGGTAAACTGTCATGACATAAAAAAAAAAAGTATCGGTAATTGGTATCGGTGAGTATTTGAAAAAAAGTATCGGTACTTGTACTCGGTCTTAGAAAAATGGTAACGGTGCAACCCTAATTATTATTATGTGTACCCTACCTATAAAGCACAGATGAGCTGCATTATTATTATCGTTATGTGTACCCTACCTATAAAGCCCAGATGAGCTGCATTATTATTATTATGTGTACCCTACCTATAAAGCACAGATGAGCTGCATTATTATTATTATGTGTACCCTACCTATAAAGCCCAGATGAGCTGCATTATTATGTGTACCCTACCTATAAAGCCCAGATGAGCTGCATTATTATGTGTACCCTACCTATAAAGCCCAGATGAGCTGCATTATTATTATTATGTGTACCCTACCTATAAAGCACAGATGAGCTGCATTATTATTATTATTATTATTATGTGTACCCTACCTATAAAGCCCAGATTAGCTGCATTATTATTAATATTATTATTATTATGTGTACCCTACTTATAAAGCCCAGATGAGCTGCATTATTATTATGTGTACCTTACCTATAAAGCCCAGATGAGCTGCATTATAATATTTACCCTACCTATAAAGCTCAGATGAGCTGCATTATATTTACCCTACCTATAAAGCCCAGATGAGCTGCATTATATTTACCCTACCTATAAAGCCCAGATGAGCTGCATTATAATATTTACCCTACCTATAAAGCCCATATGAGATGCATTATAATATTTACCCTACCTATAAAGCCCATATGAGATGCATTATAATATTTACCCTACCTATAAAGCCCATATGAGATGCATTATAATATTTACCCTACCTATAAAGCTCAGATGAGCTGCATTAGATTTACCCTACCTATAAAGCCCAGATGAGCTGCATTATATTTACCCTACCTATAAAGCCCAGATGAGCTGCATTATATTTACCCTACCTATAAAGCCCAGATGAGCTGCATTATATTTACCCTACCTATAAAGCCCAGATGAGCTGCATTATAATATTTACCCTACCTATAAAGCCCAGATGAGCTGCATTATAATATTTACCCTACCTATAAAGCCCAGATGAGCTGCATTATAACATTTACCCTACCTATAAAGCCCATATGAGATGCATTATAATATTTACCCTACCTATAAAGCTCAGATGAGCTGCATTATATTTACCCTACCTATAAAGCCCAGATGAGCTGCATTATATTTACCCTACCTATAAAGCCCAGATGAGCTGCATTATATTTACCCTACCTATAAAGCCCAGATGAGCTGCATTATATTTACCCTACCTATAAAGCCCAGATGAGCTGCATTATATTTACCCTACCTATAAAGCCCAGATGAGCTGCATTATATTTACCCTACCTATAAAGCCCAGATGAGCTGCATTATATTTACCCTACCTATAAAGCCCAGATGAGCTGCATTATATTTACCCTACCTATAAAGCCCAGATGAGCTGCATTTTTATTATTATTATTATGTGTACCCTACCTATAAAGCCCAGATGAGCTGCATTATTATTATTATTATTATGTGTACCCTACCTATAAAGCCCAGATGAGCTGCATTATTATTATTATTATTATTATGTGTACCCTACTTATAAAGCCCAGATGAGCTGCATTATTATTATTATTATTATGTGTACCCTACCTATAAAGCCCAGATGAGCTGCATTATTATGTGTACCCTACCTATAAAGCCCAGATGAGCTGCATTATTATGTGTACCCAACCTATAAAGCCCAGATGAGCTGCATTATTATTATTGTTATGTGTACCCTACCTATAAAGCCCAGATGAGCTGCATTATTATTATTGTTATGTGTACCCTACCTATAAAGCACAGATGAGCTGCATTATTATTATTGTTATGTGTACCCTACCTATAAAGCCCAGATGAGCTGCATTATATTTACCCTACCTATAAAGCCCAGATGAGCTGCATTATATTTACCCTACCTATAAAGCCCAGATGAGCTGCATTATATTTACCCTACCTATAAAGCCCAGATGAGCTGCATTATATTTACCCTACCTATAAAGCCCAGATGAGCTGCATTATAATATTTACCCTACCTATAAAGCACAGATGAGCTGCATTATATTTACCCTACCTATAAAGCCCAGATGAGCTGCATTATATTTACCCTACCTATAAAGCCCAGATGAGCTGCATTATAATATTTACCCTACCTATAAAGCCCAGATGAGCTGCATTATAATATTTACCCTACCTATAAAGCCCAGATGAGCTGCATTATAATATTTACCCTACCTATAAAGCCCAGATGAGCTGCATTATAATATTTACCCTACCTATAAAGCCCAGATGAGCTGCATTATAATATTTACCCTACCTATAAAGCCCAGATGAGCTGCATTATAATATTTACCCTACCTATAAAGCCCAGATGAGCTGCATTATAATATTTACCCTACCTATAAAGCCCAGATGAGCTGCATTATAATATTTACCCTACCTATAAAGCCCAGATGAGCTGCATTATAATATTTACCCTACCTATAAAGCCCAGATGAGCTGCATTATTATATTTACCCTACCTATAAAGCCCAGATGAGCTGCATTATAATATTTACCCTACCTATAAAGCCCAGATGAGCTGCATTATTATATTTACCCTACCTATAAAGCCCAGATGAGCTGCATTATATTTACCCTACCTATAAAGCCCAGATGAGCTGCATTATAATATTTACCCTACCTATAAAGCCCAGATGAGCTGCATTATTATATTTACCCTACCTATAAAGCCCAGATGAGCTGCATTATAATATTTACCCTACCTATAAAGCCCAGATGAGCTGCATTATTATATTTACCCTACCTATAAAGCCCAGATGAGCTGCTCTATCACGTCTGCTTGCAACAAAAATTACAAACCTGGACAGCAACGCAGTGAGTGCGATTTCCAGGACAAGTTCCCATCATTGTTTGCCATCTCTCCAGAGCGTGGGCAGTGCCTGGTTTTGCTTTGCTCAGTGCTGAGTAAGACTCATTGGAGGAGCTGTCCTCATCTTCCTCCTCAGAGCTATATTCAGCATAATCTCTCTCAGACGCTCTGTCTGTATCAGACAACTGAAATCCATTGGTACTGAGGAAAACAAAATAATAAACTGGTGCTCTACACAAGTGCAGTCATTATTAGATTTCCAACAGATATGTGAAATATGCAACATGTCAAAAGCACTCAGTATCATGTAAACACCTGATCTGAAAATGTGTCTGATATTCATCTTATTCAGAAGGAAGTAAATATTAATATAAATTTTATATCACCCAAACAAATGTGGATCATAAATAAATGCACAAACTTCTATTAAACTTCAGTATGCCACACCAAAACAGGGGGCATCCCTAAAGAACAGAGGGGGCTTCACTAATACACTATGAGAATTTTTCTCACTGTAGCCCCGAGGATTAAAGATTCTCATTCTTGCAGAGAAATTATAGTGCAAATTTAACAGGGGGTGAACACACTGAATGCTATAAGAAAAAGGGTGGAACCTGGGAGGTACCAGAGAGATGCCTCCTATTAAACTCTCTGCTCAGATGAGATGATATAAAGTGATCCACCAGCACTACAAGATCTCTCACAAGATTCTAGAACATTAGAAATTAAGCTGCTATAACAAATTTCTATATCTTGGCTGATATCCATGGGTAATACTTACCAGGTGAGAAACCCCCTCTCAGAGTGTGGAAGGAACTGACCCCCCCCCCCATTACATGTTTATAGGTAACCTCTCTTTCACTTAACCCCCCATTTAATTTATAATGTGACACAAAAAGTATAGGGTGTTTTCCAGAATGCAGCATGACAGATCTCAGATGAGGTAGCATCATCCCCCATAGCTCATGATTTTGCCACTGCCCTATTCACTATTTATATAGAGTGACCAAATTGAATGTAATATTACTATACATTTTTGTGATTTCTGTATTTAAATTCACACTTCTATTCAAAATGATTGGTGAATGTATATACTTCTATATATGCTAAACATCAGAAACTAATGCACAATGTTTTTTTTTATCTTATTAATGTTTTTTGTTTTTTTTTATCTTATTTTATTGTACTGTACTTGTGCAAAAAAACAACAAAAAACACCTCTCTTGGAAAATTATTGTGTAGCATATTTCAAATTTGATGCCAGCCTAGAGCTGCTGTTTGAGTTCATTACTTGACTTAATGTTTTGCATATAATAATACTTTTCTAGGACTATACTTTAGTTTGATAATTGGTAAAAAAAAAAAAAACAAGAAACAAGAAAAAAACGGTTAAATCTGATTCTGTTACACAGAACTAAATAAAGAATAATACTAGCGATGCACCAAAATATGGGCCAAGAGGTTTGAACACTGATATAGATTAGATTATCCAAATAACCCTCTGACGAAGTGAGGAGATCCTCACGAAACGCATAAGGGCGGAGCTACACAGCGTGTGACGTCACATCCGGTCTTGCTGTCTTGGAACTTAGAGACCTATACCGGCAGCTGTTTTCTTTATTCATTCACTCCTTCAACACGGAACATCGAGTTTCTACTACTACAATAAGAGACACTGAAACAGTTTCCTAGAAGCACGGGACGTCCAATCAGGTCTGTTCTTTGTCGTTCTCCACATATGGAACATTTGTAGTTTTCAATTGCTACAAGAGTCATTGGAGTACAGGATTCTGCATTGAAATTTCTACTTACTACAAGAGACATTGGAAGATTGGAACTCAGGACTATGCTTATCAGATGAGTATACATAATTAAACAGTACAGGTGGCCCTCGGTTTACGCTGGTTCAATTTGAGCCGTTTCAGAATAACAACCTTTTTATCAGTTATGGGACTGCTATTGAAATGCATTAAAAATCAGTGCACTAATTAAAATAGCCAGTAGGTGGAGCTGTCCGCTTGTGTTTCAGCAAAGTTAAGCTAGTTTAACAGCCTGAAATTGATCTGTGTACACAGATCAGACAAGACCTATCGAGCAAGATCTTGCCGCCACTTCCCTATTATCTTCCTGTCCAGCTGCTTGAGATGAGGGTGCCTAACTGCCTATTAATCACTGCAGATTGAAATGCATAGAATAGGTGCAGAACCAATTATCTAACATGCTAACAATGCAGCAAACTGATTGCAGAAAAATGCAAGTAAAAAAACGTTTTTGTTCATTAAAAACTTAGTTTGATGATGATGCTGCTATCTGTTGTGAAATTATTTTATTAGGTGATGTTTAGCAAATGTTTTTGTTCATTAAACTCAGTTTGATGATACAATTATATTATTAGGTTTATAATGCTGTTTAGCATTTAAAGTCTTCATTTCAAACCTTTAAAAATAATGTATTAGGTGTTACTTATGACAATTTTGAGAGGGGCCTGGAACCTAACTCCCTCACTTCCCATTGACTTACATTATATATATATATATATATATATATATATATATATATATATATATATATATATATATATATATATATATATATATATATATATAGCCAGGAACTATATATATATATATATATATATATATATATATATATATTTGGAAATTAACAACAAAATATAAGCAATTTCTATATCTTGGCCCATACCCGGGGTGATACTTACCAGTGAAACCCCCTCTCCTGAGGGGCGTGGACAGAGCTATCCACTCCCCTCATTTGCATAAAAGACTTAGTGAGACACCACCCCTTCCTCCTCCTAGATATGTCCAGCCAAAACAGGTGAACCAGACAAAGGGAGGGAGCCTGGTAAGTATTACCCAGGGTGTGGGCCAAGATATAGAAATTGCTTATATTTTGTTGTTAATTTCCAATTATCTTGGCCCCCCTGGTAATACTCACCAGTGAGAGAATACAGAGCAATATTAAAAGAAAGGGTGGGAAATAAAGGCAAAATACATAAAAATACTGTAGAAAATATAAATATTTATTCCATAACAACAGAGGATAATATCTTTCGGCCAAACTTGGCAGCAGCTGATTGACAACATCCAGCTTATAATGTGAAATAAAAGTATTATATAATTTCCATACTGTGGCCTGACAGATTTCTTTGGGAAAAGCGTTGGCTTGAAGCACCCAAGAAGTTGATACAGCCCTTGTCGAATGAGCCTTAAGTCCTTCAGGTACCGGTTCCCCTTTCTCTTTATAGGGCCTTGAAATAGCCTGTACAATCCAACGAGAAATTGTTGTTCGTGATGGAGCTTGACCTTGATGAGGACCTTTAGGGACAATGAATAACCTTTCAGTCTTATGAATATCCTGGGTCCTTGAGACATAAATATGAAGACATCTGACAACATCCAAGCTATACAATGGTTTAGTTTAAGATTCTGAGTTTTTAGGGCAAAAAGAAGGAAGAACAATATGTTGATGAAAGTCAGACACCCCTTTCGGCAGGAATTCAGGAACAGTACGAAGTACCACCTTGTCTTGATGAAATATAATGTTAGAGTCTTTAACAGAGCTTAAAGTTCAGATACTCGGCGAGCCGATATTATGGCTACTAAAAAGACAGGTTTTCAAGGTGAGAAACCATAAGGAAACCTCACGTAAAGGTTCAAAGGGAGATTCCAGAAGAGAATCCAAAACCAAAGGCAGGTCCCAAGATGGAATTTGAGTTTTGACAGATGGACGGATATGGGATAAAGCTTGAAAGAATTGAATTATCAGAGAGTCCTGAGCCCACCCAATACCAGATATTGCGGATATTGTAGAAATTTGAACCGTAAGAGTTCTAGCACTGAGGCCTTTAAGAAAACCATTGTGAAGGAAATCCAGTAGATGAAATATCTTGATTGTTGCTGTAGAAATATCATTTGAAATCATCCATGAAGAAAACATGTCCCAGATACGATCGTATGCTCTAGATGTAGTTCCCTTTCGAGCTTGAAGAAGCGTCTGAATGACAGGAGCTGAAACACTCAAGTGTGGTAACCTTGAGACTTCAGCAACCAGGCCGTTAATCTGAATTGGTGTGGATTCGGATGAATCACTGGTCCCCGATTCAGCATGTCCCAAGAGACTGGAAGATGCCATGGAGGTTAAATTGCTAGTTTGGAGTACGAGGAAACCAAGGCCCTTTGAGGCCAAAATGGAAGGATAACAATGAAGGTAGCTGGTTCTAGCAGAATCCGTTTCAATAACCTGGGAATGAGAGGAATTGGAGGAAAGACAAAGAAGGTTGTATGACCAATTGTGGAGAAAGGCACCTACTCCTAACGCAAGAGGTGTCAGGTAACGGCTGAAGAATTTCGCAACCTGATGGTTTAATGCAGAGGCTATGAGATCGACTTCTGGAAGCTCCCAGAGGCTGGTTATCTTCTGAAACAACCACCTGTTCAGTTGCCATTCGATTGGAGAAATTCGACTTCTGCTCAAATAGTCTGCCTTGACATTTTCTATTCCCGGAACATGGACTGCAGAGAGAGACTGAATGTGGTGTTATGCCCATCTGAAGATACTAGATATCACGCTATTGAAGTGACTAAACCTATATTAGAAAATTGGTCAGTTTTGGGATAAGAATACGTTGATGAGCTAATGCAGATATATTTCTTTGAGATGTAAGATCTGTGCAAATGTAAGGATTTGTTAAATTTGTGCAAATTATGTTCAAAGAGTACCCTATGTAAGAATTTGTGCATAGTGTGGATCAAGAGTATCGTATAAAGTGTTACAAATTATACATTGAAGACAAATACTGCCACATACTTTATCACCCATTAAAGAAGGGTTTAGTTTTAGGTTATGATAATTATTGCATCAAATATACAATAAGCCTTTCTTTGTTTATTTTTAAAGTTATAGTTAATAGAGATAGGACACCGGTGTCGTTAGATTTTTAACTAAGATTATGGAAAATTAGTTTTTTATATATTGTTTTTGAAATATTACATTTTTAATATTGAATTCATTTGCATTGCATACAATAAATCATTGAACATTAAAGGGACAGTAAACCTTAAAAATAATGTTATATAATTCTGCACATAGTGCAGAATTATATAACATTATATTAGCGCAAAAGTTATAAAACAAAATTTCCCATGAATTAAAAAAAAAAACTGCTGTTTTACAGACCCGCTCTCTGTGATCTTCTGTCAGACAGCAGGAGCGAGCTGCACTTAGTGCTATGGCGCGGTCGGGCCGGGCTGTGACTATACAGCTGGCCCGATGCGCTGTTTTTTTTTAAATTCAAAGGGGAAATTTTGTTTTATAACGTTTGCGCTAATATAATGTTATATAATTCTGCACTATGTGCAGAATTATATAACATTATTTTTAATGTTTACTGACACTTTAAACAGAATTATGAACTTTCTTGCATAGGAATTAACCTATTGGGTAGATTTGTTTTTAAACAGTGTTCCTAGTTAACAGACTGCCTCAGGCGCCTCCCACAATCTTTTTTGCTGAGCATATTGGTCTTTTTTTTTGGGTTACACGCTGTGAGAAGTGTAACTGCTGGGAAGGCTAGTGCTGTTAGACAAAGTTTTTAGACAATCCATATTTACTTAACTGAAGATTGGTGATATCTCCCTGAATGCATTTAAACTTACTGTACCTCCTTGGAACTGGAGATAAGCTGCCCTAAAGGTAGCGTAGCTCCAAGATATACTGAACACTAAGAGTTAAAGGGACAGTCAACACCAGAATTTTGTTTGTTTTTCAGAGAATATGAATGATAACACAAAAACTTTTCTTTCACTCATGGTTAGTGTTTGCTGGAAGCCATTTTTTTTCAATCAACTGTGTTTACTATTTTTAAATCATAATGACAACAGAAACTACCCAAATGACCCTGATCAAAAGTTTACATACCCTGGTGATTTTGGCCTCATAACATGCACACAAGTTGACACAAAGAGGTTTGAATGGCTATTAAAAAGGTAACCATCCTCAACTGTGATCTGTTTGCTTGTAATTAGTGAGTGTGTGTGTGTGTATAAAAGGTCAATGAGTTTCTGGACTCCTGACAGACCCTTGCATCTTTCATCCAGTGCTGCACTGACGTTTCTGGATTCTGAGTCATGGGGAAAGCAAAAGAATTGTCAAAGGATCTGCGGGAAAAAAAGGTAGTTGAACTGTATAAAACAGGAAAGGGATATAAAAAGATATCCAAGGAATTGAGAATGCAAATCAGCAGTGTTCAAACTCTAATCAAGAAGTGGAAAATGAGGCGTTCTGTTTGATAACATACTGCATTCATCGTGCCATCAATTCTGACCAAATTCCTGTGCCTTTGTAGCTCACACATCCCCAAAACATCAGCGATCCACCCCCGTGTTTCACAGTAGGAATGGTGTGCCTTTCATCATAGGCCTTGTTGACTCCTCTCCAAATGTAGCGTTTATGGTTGTGGCCAAACAGCTCAATTTTGGTCTCATCACTCCAAATGACTGTGCCAGAAGGTTTGAGGCTTGTCTCTGTGCTGTTTGGCGTATTGTAAGCCGGATACTTTGTGGCATTTGCGTAGTAATGGCTTTCTTCTGGTGACTCGACCATGCAGCCCATCTTTCTTCAAGTGCCTCCTTATTGTGCATCTTGAAACAGCCACACCACATGTCCTGTATTTCACCTGAAGTTATTTGTGGGTTTGTCTTTGCATCCAGAACAATTTTCCTGGCAGTTGTGGCTGATATTTTAGTTGGTCTACCTGACCGTGGTTAGGTTTCAACAGAACCCCTCATTTTCCACTTCTTTATTAGAGTTTGAACACCGCCGATTTGCATTCTCAATTCCTTGGATATCTTTTTATATCCCTTTCCTGTTTTATACAGTTCAACTACCTTTTCCCGCAGAGCCTTTGACAATTCTTTTGCTTTCCCCATGACTCAGAATCCAGAAATGTTAGTGCAGCACGGGATGAAAGATGTAAGGGTCTGTCAGAAGTCCAGAAACTCATTGACCTTTTATACACACACACACTAATTACAAGCAAACAGATCACAGGTGAGGATGGTTACCTTTATTAGCCATTCAAACACCTTTGTGTCAACTTGTGTGCGCATGTTATCAGGCCAAAATCACCAGGGTATGTAAACTTTTGATCAGGGTCATTTGGGTAGTTTCTGTTGTCATCATGATTTAAAAAGAGTAAACACAGTTGATTGATAATAAATGGCTTTAGCCAAACACTAACCATGAGTGAAAGAAATGTTTTTGTGTTATCATTCATATTCTCTGAAAAACGGCCAAGAAATCATAAATTCTGCCAGGGTATTTAAACTTATGAGCACAAATATATATATATATATATATATATATATATATATATATATATATATATATATTTATTTAAAACATATATTTGTTTTGTAATTTTCCCATTTGGGCCGTGCACCTAGACCTGTCTGGGGTTAACTGCCTGTGGCTCTGAGGACGGCGCAGCTTCCTGAGAGTGCCGTTTTGCACCCAGGGCTGTGCGTGTTACAGGGTCATGGGATGTGTACCTGGTCCGGCCTGAGAGTGCTATCCCCTTCCGTGTTATATACAGTGGATATAAAAGGTCTACACACCCCTGTTAAAATGTCAGGTTTCTGTGATGTAAAAAATGAGACAAAGATAAATCATTTCAGAACTTTTTCCACCTTTAATGTGACCTATAAACTGTACAACTCAATTGAAAAACAAACTGAAATGTTTTAGGTAGAGGGAAGAAAAAATATAAAAATAAAATAAATATGGTTGCATAAGTGTGCAAACCCTTAAACTAATACTTTGTTGAAGCACCTTTTGATTTTATTACAGCACTCAGTCTTTTTGGGGTATGAGTCTACCAGCATGGCACATCTTGACTTGGCAAGATTTGCCCACTCTTCTTTGCAAAAACACTTCAAATCTGTCAGATTGCGAGGGCATCTCCTGTGCACAGCCCTCTTCAGATCACCCAACAGATTTTCAATCGGATTCAGGTCTGGGCTCTGGCTGGGCCATTCCAAAACTTTAATCTTCTTCTGGTGAAGCCATTCCTTTGTTGATTTGGATGTATGCTTTGGGTGGTTGTCATGCTGAAAGATGAAGTTCCTCTTCATGTTCAGCTTTCTAGCTGAAGGTTTTGTGCCAATATTCTCTGGTATTTGGAACTGTTCATAATTCCCTCTAGCTTAACTAAGGCCCCAGTTCCAGCTGAAGAAAAACAGCCCCAAAGCATTATGCTGCCACCACCATGCTTCACTGTGGGTATGGTGTTCTTTTGGTGATGTGCAGTGTTGTTTTTGCGCCAAACATATCTTTTGGAATTATGGCCAAAAAGTTCAACCTTGGTTTCATTAGACCATAACACCTTTTGCAACATGCTTTTGGGAGACTTCAGATGTGTTTTTGCAAAATGTAGCCTGGCTAGGATGTTTTTCTTCTTAAGAAAAGGCTTTCGTCTTGCCACTCTACCCCATAGACCTGACATATTAAGAATACGTGAGATTGTGGTCATATGTACCACACAGCCAGTACTTGCCAGATATTCCTGCAGCTCCTTTAATGTTGCTGTAGGCCCTCTTGGTAGCCTCCCAGACCAGTTTTCTTCTCGTCTTTTCATCAATTTTGGAGGGACGTCCAGTTTTTGGTAATGTCACTGTTGTGACATATTTTCTCCACTTGATGATGACTGTCTTCACTGTGTTCCATGGTATATCTAATGCCTTGGAAATTCTTTTGTACCCTTCTCCTGACTGATACCTTTTAACAATGAGATCCCTCTGATGCTTTGGAAGCTCTCTGTGGACCATGGCTTTATTTGGCGTTAATCAGATGCACTTTAAATGATGGCAGGTGTGTACTGACTCATATTTAACATGATTTTGAATGTGATTGCTTAATTCCGAACACAGCTACATCCCCAGTTATGCAACCACATTATTTTAGTTTTTTGTTTTCTTCCCTCCACCTAAAAGATTTCAGTTTGTTTTTCAATTGAGTTGTACAGTTTATAGGTCACATTAAAAGGTGGATAAAGTTCTAAAATGATTTATCTTTGTCTCATTTTTATACATCACAAAAACCTGACATTTTAACAGGGGTGTGTAGACTTTTTATATCATTATATATATATATATATATATATATATATATATATATATATATATATATATATATATACATATACATACACACACATATATACATATATATATATATATACCCAAACAATGTGCACTCCCGAATCTCAGTCCAACAGCCTTGGGTGCTACTAAACAGTAGATAAAGAGCCAAAGAGAAGAGCACTCCAAAAGTCTTATATAATATAGTCACCTTTAATGTACATTAAAGGTGAACATATTATATAAGAGATAGAGATGATAGAGATATATATATATAACGGGAAAGAAAGAGATGAGAAAGAAAGAGATGAGAAAGAAAGAGATGAGAAAGAAAGAGATGAGAAAGAAAGAGATGAGAAAGAAAGAGATGAGAAAGAAAGAGATGAGAAAGAATATATATATATATATATATATATATATATATATATATATATATATATATATATATATATATATATATATATATAAAAAAATCCAAAGAAATTAAGGTATAGCGCAAAAACGTAGCCAGAAGAGGAAAAACTATTGCTAACATGTTATCTCCTTCAGATCTTCCTATTAAGTCTACTGGCACCTGGCTTAAAAAGAGATTAGGTTTTTATAAATGTCGTCGTCCCATCTGTAAAACATGTCAACATGTTACAGAGGGACCTAAATTTACCTCTACTACTACAAAAATGGAACACACTATAAAATTCTTCATTAATTGCTCCACTACACACATAGTGTACTTATTAACTTGCCTCTTTTGTGGGAAACAATATACAGGGAAAACAAAAAAGTCCCTAAAAGATAGGTTTTTACAACATCTGCGTTCTATAGAAGATGAGGTATGTGACACTCCTGTCGCAAGACATTTCAGAGAACAACATAACTCAGATGTGTCTAAACTAGCCATACAGGGCATTGATCATGTCACTTGCTGGAAAAGAGGTGGTGACAGGGAAAATAAACTAAATAAAAGAGAAATCTATTGGATGTTTTCTCTTAAAACTAGTAGTCCATATGGTCTCAATATGAGAAGGGATCTGGACACATTTACCTAAAACATATTTGTCTCTTCTAATTTATTTTAGTTTCTATCATATATTCTGTGATTTTACACAGTTTACTACTTGTCCCTTGCAAATTAGTAAAAAGTTCAGGTGTTATAATATCGCCATTTCTACAACATCAGCATATTAAGAAACTTATTAATATAGAGTAACTTATATATCTACAGATCCTAAATCTTTAAAACCTAATAGAAAATGTATAATTTAAAGCTTTTGTTTTTGATAAGTGTGAACACTAGGTTTCAAACTAAGTAGATAATGTAGATTATATATCTACAGATCCTAAATCTTTAAAACCTAATAGAAAATTTTATAATTTAAAGCTTTTGTTTTTGATAAGTGTGAACACTAGGTTTCAAACTAAGTAGATAAAGTAGATTAGGAAATAAGCTAATTTTAACACAATATGTCCCTTTATATATCTGGTCTACACTCTATTAGGTACTTCTATAGGATGGTATAACTTTAAGAATAGGTGCTAGCATATTCCTCACTTCCCCTTTAAATAGAAGGTGTGCACAGGTGTGTCTATATGCAGTGAACAAGTGCTGAGGCACGAAACATGTTTGCAGACAGGTGTCTCTGTACACACTGAGTTATAACATTTTTTAACTCCTATTTTTGTACTACAATGCCTTTTAAATCTTGGATTACATTAAAATCTTTCACTTTTTAAGAGCAGGTGTCTTTGGACTGTTTTTGCGCTATACCTTAATTTCTTTGGATTTCTACATTTCTCTGGAGTGTTTGCAGACACTCTGATTAAGCAGCTGCAGCAGTTCAAGTCTCCCTGCATCCACCCACTCTCCATTGTGCCGGGGAAGAGATCACAAGTTACACGCTGAGGATTCAGGATCAATGAACAGCAGCGCTCAGGTTTGGTGTCTTTGTACACACATATATATATATATATATATATATATATATATATATATATATATATATATATATATATATATATATATATATATATATATATATATATATATATATATATATATATATATATATATATATATATATATATATATATATATATATAAAAACATGGAAGGGAACTGCACTCCAAGACCGGACCAGGTACACATCATGTGACTCAGCAACATCCAGCCCTGGGTGCTAAATAGCACTCCAAAAAAGCTGTGATGTCACCAGAGTCACAGGCAGTTAACCCCAGTCCGGAATGGGTGCAAGAAACAAGGGGGATTACAAACAAAAAGTAATACAACACATAGAAACACCCAGCACTCACCAGCTTGCTCACAGCTAAGATAAAATCACAACTGGAAAGGTTAGTTACCGCATCTGGCCAAATGGGAAAGCTCAGGCACCACGTGAAGGTCCTTTCCATTGCCTGAGTCCCTAACACAGCCACACCATCATGCGAGCTCACAAAGCCAAACAGACTGAGAACAAAGAAGGGGTGCACAGGTGGATGTAATCACCCAGAGAAAATACAAAACATGGAAGGGAACTGCACTCCAAGACCGGACCAGGTACCCATTTGGCCAGATGCGGTAACTAACCTTTCCAGTTGTGATTTTATCTTAGCTGTGAGCTAGCTGGTGAGTGCTGGGTGTTATATATATATATATATATATATATAATCCTCCCAGAAAGGATAAGCACATAATACGAATTAGTTCAGCAGCCAGGGTGCACTTTAACAACAAATGTACTGTCCCAGCAAAAAAGGCACTTACTGTTTCCATAAAAAATAACTTTTAATAAGTCTCCAAAAATAAAAATGACATAACGTTTCAGTGTTTAACAAACACCTTTGTCAAATGTCATACAGTCATTAATAACCCAGTTACCAAAAACTCACCTATCATACACTAATCCTACACATCCTTATATACAGAATTGTTTGTGTTCCAGCACACGATCCGATTGCAGCGCCGTGACATCATCACGTAACGTAACCACGTGCTGCGTCACTAACCAATCACGCACTAATATAATGTACATAGTATCAGATCCTGTTTGACATATAAATATTAATTCTCCACACCCTCCTGGTGGATACATAAGTAGATGCTTAAGATCTGACATATAGTTAGGATTATATTGTTTTTATTCTGTTTGTGTTCCTGGCTTGCGATCAGCCCCTCGTATTACACTACAAGTGTTTAGTAACATATGACAAACGATGCACATATGATCATTTGGTGCTAATAGTACCTAAACAGTGCTATAGTGCAGCTGGATATCGTTTGACAGCTTACACGCACTGCGACTGTGGCTACGGGTAGTAGCTTGATTGGTTAGTGAGGCAGCACGTGGTTACGTTACGTGATGACGTCACGACGCTGCAATTGGATCGTGTGCTGGAACACAAACAATTCTGTATATAAGGCTGTGTAGGATTAGTGTATGATAGGTGAGTTTTTGGTAACTGGGTTATTAATGACTGTATGACATTTGCCAAAGGTGTTTGTTAAACACCAAAACGTTATGTCGTTTTTATTTTTGGAGACTTATTAAAAGTTATTTTTTATGGAAACAGTGAGTGCCTTTTTTGCTGGGACAGTATATATATATATATATATATATATATATATATATATATATGTCAATATATCATTCAAATCTTACCATCTTCTAACCTGACCTATTGAAAGCAAATGCAGAATTCTGAAATGTTGCCATTGTGGAGTAAATAAACACAGGTCTCATCGGTTTATATTTCCAGCTGTATGCAGGAGAAGTTCGCTCAAAATTCCCAATACATAGATAAGTAATATATACTAAACTAGAGACAAAAGCAAGTTACATTTTAGTGAAAACATTTCAGTTTCATTTGTATTTGCTGCAAAATGAGAATTTATATCAGTGTCAGGTTAATTTCACTCTCCCCTGTAAGAGTCTGTAACCCATAGAGCCTTGCTACTTTCTATGGAAGGCATCTCCTATCTCTCTGGAACTTCCAGATGCTGCACTTTTTCTTACAGAAAGTGAAGTCATCACAATAATTTTTCTCCAAACTGGGGAATCTTTGATCATCAGGCCCATAGAAGTAATGAAGCTCTCTGGGTAACAAACTTTTTTTTTTATTTGCAAATTACATTTACAATTACAAAGGCAATGCAATTTGCAAAGAATACACAAATATACAAAGTATAATCCTAATTGGTTAGTTAGACAGAAACTGTCAAAGCATAATCAGAAGCATAGCACTTCTAGGGACCTCGCTGTGACAGCGGATTATTTTATATCATCCCATCTGAGCAGAGAGCTTTATATCATAAGGAATTATATCCAAATTAGAGGCACATCAGTTACTCACTATGTCCTCCGTGGGTGAGGGAAGATCTATTTCTGTTTCTCCCTAAATTACAAACAAACTGCAAATTTTCAGTCTGTTCACCAACACTTTAAAAAGAAACAGGAGTCAGAGCACACAATCCCACACCAAGTACCTGCACGCTGTGGAGAGACCCTCAGCCTCAGGTGATGAGTCGCGTTTAAGAACCTGTAGCTCCATCTTGATCCAGGAATAAAAACTGCACAAATAGAGAAACAGAGTGAGAGAGGGAAAAACATAATGAGAAGCAAAGATGAAAACTAGGGAAGGGTGGCAGCCGTATGAGGGTATAACGGTCACACACACTGCCCTCTACAGCCCTATGGGAGTATAGTGCTGACATACTGCACCTATAGCTGTATGAGGGCATAATGCCCCCTATAGCTGTATAGGAGTATACTGCTGACATACTGCTCCTATAGCTATATGAGGGTATAATACCGAAATATTGACCCTATAGCTGTATGAGGGTATAATACTGACATAACAAGCCTATAGCTGTATGAGGGTATAATACTGACATAATAACCCTATAGCTGTATGAGGGTAAAATACTGACATATTGCCCCCCTATAGCTGTATGAGGTTATAATACTGAGTTGACATATTGCCCCCTATAGCTGTGTGACGGTATAATACTGATATATTTTAACCTATAGCTGTATGAGGGTATAATACTGACATATTGCCCCCTATAACTGTAGGAGGGTATAATACTTACATATTGCCCCCTATAGTTGTATGGGGGTATAATACTGACATATTCTCCCATATAGCTGTATGAGGGTAAAATACTGACATATTGCCCCCTATAGCTGTAGGTGGGTATAATTTTTTTTTTTTTAACATCGTTTTTATTGTTTTATACACAGATACAATCACAGGAAACACCACGCAGGGTGTGTGATAAAAAAAGTAAAACAAAAGAAACTTGCAACCACGTCTCCTACAATTGTGGTTGTAGGCACAGAATACAGTATCTTTGACACAATAAAACAAGCAATGAGCATAACAAAAAAAATTAAAAAAAAAAGAAAGAGAAAAAAAATAAAATAATAAAAATAAACCAAAATAACCTGTGACTTAAAAATAAAATTTAGTTTTAACAGAGATACGTTAGACACAGGATCTCTATAATCCAATATCTGAGCTTTTTATTTCGTTTATAATCTGATCTAAAGAGAAACTGTGATATACTACATAAATATTCACAAAGCTGGTCGGATGAAGCCCCAACCGGCCAGAGCAGAGCCAGAGTTAGTTTAACAACAAACAAAACAAAACTAAACAAAACAGGACCAGGCAAGGTGTGGTACGACAAAAAAAAGAAGGAAAAAAAGAGAGAGAAGAAAAAAAAAAAAGAGAAGGAAAAAAAAAAAGGGAAACTTCCTCCTCCCAACCTTTCCTCTCATCACCGGTGCAGTACATAACCTCAATTAGGTAGTTCTCCTCTAAGACAAGCTTCCAGAACAGGAGCAGAGTTTCGAAACGGGAATATATACTGTTTCTGCATTCCTATAGGTAAACTTTGTAGGAAATTAATCCATTTATTAAGGAATCTTTTAATCTCCTGTTCTGAGTCAATCGATGTATCATATTGTTCAATAGTTAATTTTAAATGCATATTATTTATGAATTGCAAAAAACTTGGAGATCTCTTCGATTTCCAAGAAGCAAAAATAGTATTCCTGGCACATAAGATTGTAAAATTTATAAACGTTGTATTCAGATTAGGTATCGAGGGTATCCTTTCATATAACAAAATAATATCATCTAATTTAAGATGAAACTGATGCCTGAGTATTTTTGAGAGCCAAAATTATATTTTAGCCCAGAAGGATACAACCTTTGGGCAACTCCAAATACAATGGATCAAATTAGCCTTTGGGAAATTACATCTCCAGCAGGCATAACATTGATTTTTATTCCAAAGATTTAATGCGTGGGGCGTTATATACGTGCGATTAATCAATTTTAAATGCGACTCTCTCCAAGCTATTAACGGAGTAGCTTGCCAGGCCCTCAAAAAACTTTTACTTATTGCTTCAATGTCAATCCCTGGCATATCAGTTGACCATCTTTGTGCCAAACAAGTGAGATGCTTCTCTCCTTCTTTTTGTAATAACAACTTATACCAATAGGAAATGGAATGCACACCAGCACGGAAGAGGGCAATCCCTGTATGCAAACCCTCCCAGTTTATGCTATCAAAATTAATTTTCCTAGTGTTCAAGAAATGTCTAACTTGTAAATATCCAAAGAAATCTTTGTTGTCAATTTGAAAATTAATTTTAATACTTTCAAATGAATGAAGATTTCCGGTCTCCCGATTGATACATTGGTCAAAATAGACCAGGCCCCTAGCCTGCCAGATTTTAAAGATCTTATTGTTTATACCTTCTGTAAATTCAGGATTACCTATAATAGGTAAATATTTAGAATAACTGTGGTCAGTTTTTATAAGTTTACATATCTTATGCCATGCAATAATAGGGTTTTTGAAAGTACACATCCTTTTCATCAGAATAGGTAATTTGGATATATTTAAGTGGATGAGAGCTTTGAGCGAGAAAGGCAAGAAAAAGTCCTGTTCTAACTCCTTTATTTGAAAGTGTCCCACATCTGCTAGCCAATCTGGGATAATTTTTACTAGACAAGCCCAGTTATATTTTTGAAGACATGGTAGGAGGGTATAATACTGACATATTGCCCCCTATAGCTGTAGGAGGGTATAATACTGACATATTGCCCCCTATAGCTGTAGGAGGGTATAATACTGACATATTGCCCCCTATAGCTGTATGAGGGTATAATACTGACATATTCCCCCTACATGACATATTGCCCGCTATAGCTGTATGAGGGTATAATACTGACATGTTGCCCCCTATAGCTGTATGAGGGTATAATACTGACATATTGTCCCCTATAGCTGTATGAGGGTATAATACTGACATATTGCCCCTATAACTGTATGAGGGTATAATACTGACAAATTGCCCCCTATAGCTGTATGAGGGTATAATACTGACATATTGCCCCCTATAGCTGTATGAGGGTATAATACTGACATGTTGCCCCCTATAGCTGTATGAGGGTATAATACTGACAAATTGCCCCCTATAGCTGTATGAGGGTATAATACTGACATATTGCCCCTATAACTGTATGAGGGTATAATACTGACATATTGCCCCCTATAGCTGTATGAGGGTATAATACTGACATATTGCCCCTATAACTGTATGAGGGTATAATACTGACACTGACATATTGCCCCCTATAGCTGTATGAGGGTATAATACTGACATATTGCCCCTATAAATGTATGAGGGTATAATACTGACATATTGCCCCCTATAGCTGTATGAGGGTATAATACTGACATATTGCCCCTATAACTGTATGAGGGTATAATACTGACATGTTGCCCCCTATAGCTGTATGAGGGTATAATACTGACATATTGCCCCCTATAGCTGTATGAGGGTATAATACTGACATATTGCCCCTATAACTGTATGAGGGTATAATACTGACAAATTGCCCCCTATAGCTGTATGAGGGTATAATACTGACATATTGCCCCCTATAGCTGTATGAGAGTATAATACTGACATATTGCCCCTATAACTGTATGAGGGTTGTCAAGGTATTTGAAATATTATTAAATAATATATAGAGGTATATTTGTCTTTTTTTGATAGATCTGTGGATATAAACATGGTCTGTAGGACAAAGGATTAGATCTCCCCCACTCCAATTGCACAGGAGACATTCTTGGCTGAAAGGAGAACAGAGGATTATCTCTGGGAGATCTCACACACTCAATATGTTAAATTATGCAATTGTATAATTTAGCAAGGAACTAAAATATAACATAGTTTCAGGATACAGGCAAATATATGGAGACGAAATGTCTGAATTACCCTTTTGGAACTGATCAAAATCATGGAGAGACAGCTTTTATGCACATGGTGTTAATTTTTAAATACACATCTGCACTACTAGCTAAACAGGAAATATGCTGCATTAAGACTTTTACAACTACTCGTGGATTGACCCCATGTGGTGAGTATGAGACAAAAAGTCTGGCAACTGAAGTTACTGAAAAGTTAGAATGTTAGGATAATACAGTGAAGGCCCATGACTTACATTATGATTTCAAAGCAACTGTATATATTTTAATGGATATGAGATGTATATGTATATGTATATATATATATATATATATATATATATATATATGTATATATGTGTATATATGTATGTATGTGTATATGTATGTGTATGTTTTGAAAGCATGAATATCTTAGCCTCTGTGTGTTTAAGAACATGAATAGATGTTTATGGACCTGAAGAGAAGTGATTATTAACATTTATTTTTATTTCAGATCTACATAGACAGGATTCACTTGGAATACAGTACAATAATGAATTAAAAATAAGCTATTATTCACATATAAATGCCAGGATACCGATAACATTGTAATGCATTTTAAACTAATAATTAGCAGTATTAAATTACCTAAATAAAATAAAATGTTAATAATATAACATATTTGGTATCAGAATAATCAGAAAAAAAATAACCTAATATTAACCATCTGTAATTGGGGTTATATATGATTAATGCAGAGAGTGTGATCTGATTAAATAACCATTTTATGAAAGAAATTTTTTTTTTAACTTGCTTAAAAATGTTAGAGATGGTCTTGTTGTATTTGTTTGTTTGTACGTCTGCTGCCACCTGGTGTTATGTTGCGAGAACTACAGCCAGAAGGTTCTCTATGGTTGTTAAAAATGAAATTTCCAAGGGCCAATCCGATTTAGACTTCCCAGATAACCAATGGGAAGGTCAGCTCCCGCAGGGCCACCCACAATTTACCAGTGATGGGAAAACCAAATAAAAAGTGAATGCAATGGAGAGAAAGGGACAGATTTTCTGCTGAAGCTAAAACTTGTAACTGGTTCCCGCTGGGGTGAGATACCACTTTACTTGAGCAAAGCTAATCTACCCTTCTCATTGATTGCGATATACACTTATTGGTGATCTGAGGTAAAATAATTCCTACCAAGGAATATCGGATATCGACTGCTTTTTACTTTGGTAACGTATTCAAGGTTTTGTAAGATAAGTTATATGCATAGTTAATTTGTATTTAATAGATTTAAAGAAGCAGTGTGTTTTTCTCAAGTTAGCATTTCACAGCCTATATACATATATTGTTTAAATCTGCGTCTGAGTGACCAAGTAACTCATCTATGCAAGTTCTGATATTGTCAGTTAATTTTGTATTAGGATAAATTGCAGTTAAATAGCAGAATATATATATTATCCTATTGTTTTATAAACACTGTTTAGAATTGTATTGCTTAGATGTTAAAGGTTTTTAGTCCCATTGTGTTAAATAAATAAAAGGCTGAATTGTGAAGGTATATCTTTCTGGGTTTTGTAAGAAGGATAGCATATCTTAAGAGTTGGTTTTAACGCATATAAATTTTGTTTCATTTCCTTTTATTGCAAATATACTTCAATATGTTTATGGATATTAACTAAATAAAAGAATTCAGATATTTATATTAATTGTATGGTCTAGTAGGTGCATGGTTGATAAGGGTTTCTATTTCTTTGTATTGTGTTTATAACCCTGCCATAAACTTATATATATTATTTGGATAGCACTGCTAAGATTTTCATAAATATACTGACATAATAATTGGAGGCACTGCTGAGATTTTCATAAATATACTGACATAATAATTGGAGGCACTTTTTCTGAGATTTATTAATATTCCATCATAATTGATATAATATATTTGTAAGTAAATAGAAATTATTATAAAAGAGAAAAAAAAAAAAAAAAAAAAAATTCATATTTCGATATTAATATTTTAAAGATATAATTTTTTTTGAAAAGTTGAAATATTAATTTTCATATTTCGAGATTGA
Organism: Bombina bombina; assembly: GCF_027579735.1. Classification (NCBI taxonomy): domain Eukaryota; kingdom Metazoa; phylum Chordata; class Amphibia; order Anura; family Bombinatoridae; genus Bombina; species Bombina bombina. The sequence continues at coordinate 278,655,955 of NC_069506.1, read as the reverse complement.
CATTAATATCTTAAAATATTATTAAAGATTAATTTTGAAAAAGTAATAAAAATATTAATTTTTCATATTTCAAAATTAATCAAAAATATTGATTTTTCATATTTTCAAAGTTAATCAAAAATATTAATTTCTCATATTTTGGAATATTAATTTTTCATATTTCAAAATTAATAATATTTTTTTTTTGAAATATAAAAATTTTCCTTCTCTCTTTTTATTGGCAAAAATTGTATTAGCGTTTTAGTTTAACTAAGTACTAAACCAATATAATAATGTCTGTAGCCAGAAGTGACTCATTTAATTCTATACATAGCAATGAAATTGGTCCCATAACCATACCTATTACTAAAGGTCAGGTCCTTAAGAAAGATATCTTAAGTTACCTTAAAGGGAAGTTTAATATTGCGGGTGAATTAAATGATTTTATGGATATGCTTGAAACTAGGGCTAAAAATATTACCGTTAATAATAATATGTGGAATGAAGAGAATGAATTCTTCCAGGAATTATTAATGATTAATCAATGCGAAGCTCCCAAAAAGCGAGACGAACTAATACTAAAATCCTGGCCCCTTTTAATATGCATAATTGACGAAATGTCGTTTGTGTCACAGACAAACGATTGCAAATACAGGAGCTAGAAAATAGTATTCGTTCCTCGCGCAGACGCGAAGAGGGTTTAAAAATAGCCAAAAATAAAATGGATGAATTTGCCCAAAACTTAGCCACCTTAGATAAGCACAATATGGACTTAATCGCGCAGATACAAGATTTAAATAAACAGCTTGCGCAAAGCCAGAGAGAATTAAGCGATTTAAAAAGGTCATATCGCCATAATGAAAACCCCTATATTAGCAATGAGAATAATACAGATAATGCTAACTCCTTTAGCGAACGCGTCAGGGACGAGGTACGGAAATATATAGAACAACATAGACAAATGACCCCTAACGGGTCAGAAGTAGATTTCCCAAATAGACAATCCCCTCAGGATGTAAATCCAGAGGACAGCTGTAGCGCAGCTGATGCGGGGGAGGGAAACTCTAACAGAGAATCCCAAAATAAGTCTGATAAAGTCTATGATTGCCATAAAATAATCACTTTCGTACAACGCGCAGTACCTATATTCTCCAATAAGGGAACAAAATCTGTAATTGATCATTTACAGGCTTTTGAAAATGCGTTAGCTATAATGAATGTTACAAGTGAGAAATTGAAAATTGAATTTCTACCTTGGGTATTTGACAGTAAGCATCACAAATTCTTTGCCTCACTAAAGGATATGAATATTCATTCCTGGAATGGGGTAAAACGACAATGCAGAAAAGAATTCGGGCAATATCGCACTAAAACTGCCGCAAAGATAGCGGTATATGGTTTAAAGTGTCGTGCGAATCAGAGTCCAATCGAATTCCTTTCTGTATTGAAAAATGCGTACAGTATGGCTGAAGATAATCCCAAATTTGACGGCTCAGAATTTGTAAATTTATTTTTTGAAGCACTGCCTACACCCATCAAAATTAACTTAGCTAGAGATTTTGATGAGGATTGCTCATTGGAATGGCTGATCAAAGAGACTACGAAGTTATACTCTATTCAGCAGTCCAGTGAGCAGGGGGTTAAAAAGGAGTCAAAACCCAAAATTGTGGCAGAAACTAGGGTGTCACCTAGCCCCCTCAATTGGGAGTCTAACAAGAGGACTTATGCAGAGGTGGCCAGTCAAAACAGGCCATCTCCACAGAGGTTTAATTCTGCCCCTCCCCCTACACAGGTTGAGGCGCAGGGAGACTATAACCAAAGTGGGGGACATAATCAGGTGAATAATTACTCACAAAGAGAATACTCACCAAATAATTGGTATCCGCGCAAGGGTAGATACAATAAACGGCGAAGATATTCTCAGGGTAACCAGACACCCCAGGTATATAATGCTTCCCAAAATATTAATACTGAACAAGCTGAACCCCAGGGGCAACCACGCCAGAATAGAAATAGTGGCCCTGATTCTGAGGGAACCCAATGGTCCAGGAATCAGTACAATGGGGCACCAAGAGATAGGCCCAGGGGTAGAGGTAACTTGTACAATCAGGTAGATATGCTGTTTACCCAATTAAATCGGTTGAGCGAACAAATCGCTAATATGAGTCAAAAATCTACGGCTCAGCAACCGAACAATACTTTTTTAGGGGTACAGCCAGTGGTCAGCAGTGGACCACAGGCACAGTCATAAATACTGCAGTATCACCTGAAGGGGAGGGGAGAGATATACAAAATGTAGTAATAAATATCAATGATACTAATCATGTTATCTCCCCACAGACCGGAAACGGACAAATTAGCTGTGACAATGAGCGACATCAGCCGGAAAAAGTTAACAAATCTCTTCCTTTGCAGCTCTCTCTTAACCTTGTTTCCACAGATGCAGTACAAAAGAATCCAGCCGACCCTGTCATAGAGGAAACAGGTAGGTATGAAGCTTCTTCTGCATCGGAAAGCATGGCAAACTCAGGTAATACGTGGCGAAGCCCACAAATGTATGAGAATGCAAATTTTATGTGTGAAATGATAGAAACTGCAGGAAGATATTATGTACTAGTTGAGCTGCAAGATTCAGTCTCCAACCCTATCAGGGGATTAATTGACACTGGGTCACAGGCAACTATCTTATCCCACAGATACTACACACAGCTAAATGAGCTAACACCCCACAAACCTAAAATAAAAGAATTTGACGGTTCTCTGATAGGTGTTGGGGGTGATTCCCTAAAAGTCTACGGTATTGCCTGGTTAAAATTTAAATTGGGGAACAGGGTCATAAGACACCCTGTCATTATAGTGGATCTGCCAACTGATCGTTTAATTATTGGTAGTGATCTCCTGAAGCGATTAAGCACCATAATTGATTGCATAAATAATGTAATTTGGTCGCAAGTTAAACGGCCTATCAATTATGAAAAATCTGGTACATCTCGCACCCGACACAGCTGTCACGTGGTGGAAGAGAAACCAGATGCTGTGGAGATTCATTTCAGGAATAACTCTACACCTGAAATCACTATTCTACAAATAGATGATCAGACTCCTTTTAGTGGCTCTGATGGTAATACTTTTAAAATATCGCCTGGAAAGATAGCGAATATTTCCCTAGATAGCGATGTATTAACCATATCACTCCACAAGGGGGATCATAAAATCCCTAAGGGGGGAGGCCACACTCAATACCTCACAGGGATTGAGAGAGTTAAAGAGGATCTATTTATCCCTATACAAGTGCATGACCTTGGTAAAACCGAGTATGCTAAAATAAACTTAAAACAGGAAGCTAGCTATATAAGCGAAGGTTTATTAACGCAAATAGCTGAACCTAAAGTGATTAGATATCTTTCTCCCCAAGACCACAGTGTCAACGGCCTGGATGACAGGTCTGAAAGCTATAACATCACAGCTAAGTGCTTATTATCTATCTCTATTGGTAATAAGTCAGTGAAGCACCTGTTTTTAGTTTTAAATACTCCCCATAATCAAATATACATTGGCAATGATATCTTACATAGATATGCCATACAAATAGATTTGATTAATTCTTGCCTCTGGAGCAGGTTAAAGGGGGACCCTGAAGTATTTCAGGATGAAAATGCAGCCCTGAAATCAAACCAGCAATTGCCATATGCTGTGAATATGCAGGTATCTAGCGATGTTATAATTCCTGCTGGGGCTGATAAATTTCTTTTACCCTTACAGGTAAAGAGAGGTCAGAAATTAAAAACTTCTGAAACACTGATTTGCCTCTCCCATAGAATACAAAATCTGGGTGTCACAGTGACTTACACTCCTATGGTGAATATTGGAACTGTTCCAATACATATTATTGTGCATAACATGACCCCACAGGATATAACATTATCCAAGGGAACTACCATAGGATATGCACTGGAATCAAGTTATTACACTTTTGGATTCCAGAATAATGTAATTGGGCTAATACCTGAAGGATACCTAACTGAAGAACAATTAATAGAACAATCCTTTGCATCTATGCCAGAGGGTCTATTTAATGTTCAGTCTATTTATCCCTTCAGCTCAGAGGAAGGCATCTGTAAAATTGAAGAAGCCTCTCTAGTGTTTGATCAGCCAATCAAACAGCAAGATTACCCCAATAACCAGAATCATGGGAGCAATGTAAATTATAATCAAGGGGATCTCACCTCTAGACTGGAAGAAGCCTATGAAATAGGACAGCCTGAAATATTTCCAGGATTTCAGCAAATAGTCGAAGAGCAAATATCCTTAGCCAATGGCTGTTCTAGCGATGATGAACGCCAACAGCTGCGAGAACTCCTGATGGAGTACAAGGATATTTTCGCTAAGGATTCTTATGACTGTGGTACCACAGACTTGCACATTGCAAGAATACAAACAGATCCTAATGCGCCACCTGTATTTGTCAAACAATACAGACTTCCCTTAGCCTCATATGATTCTCTTGCAGAGATCATAAGGAATTTGGAAGAAAGAGGTATTATCAGACAGGTGCACAGCTCTTATAATAATCCTATTCTAGGTGTCCTTAAGCCCAATGGACAATGGCGTTTGTGTGCTGACTTAAGACAGCTAAACAAACGAGTATACATGTCTGGCTGGCCTGTACCATACATTGACCAGTGCCTAGCACAAATGCAAGGATCCAAAATATTCACTGCCATTGATTGTGCACAGGGATATTGGACCATAAAGGTACATGAAGAGGACCAATATAAGCTAGCATTCTCCTTCCAAAAGGTTCAGTATGCATTCCAGAGACTTCCATTTGGATACATAAATTCTGGACATGAATTTGCTGTATTCATGCATAAGGCTATGCCTGACGCACTGGAAAGGGGGACCTTATCTTATGTTGATGATGTTTTAATCAAAAGCACAGACTTTGAAAAACACATCACAGAACTTAAACACGTCCTCAGCCAACTTAAAAGGGCAGGTGTCAAATTATCCCTGCAAAAAGCTCAATGGTGCCGCACTCGTGTAAACTTCTTGGGACATGAAGTTACCTCTGACGGATTAAATCCCCAGAAGAAAAAGGTGGAAGCTATAGTGAATTCTAAAAACCCAACTAACTTAAAGGAATTGAGATCATTCCTGGGTATGACGAATTATTCTCGCAAATTCATTGATAATTATGCGGAATTAGCTAAACCACTACTACTTCTTCTAAAGAAGGATGTGAAATGGCACTGGAGTGAGTCTCAAGAGACAGCCATCAGAGAGCTGAAGAGAAAACTCACTCAAGCACCTTGCTTAGCGTACCCTGAAGGTGGTAAACCTTTCTTCTTAGAGACAGGTTATACAGATATAAGCATGAGTGCTGTGTTATACCAAAAGCATGATAATTTGAACAAAGCCATTGCTTATGCGAGCAAAAATCTATCCCCAGTAGAAATAAAATTTAGCGATTGCGAAAAAGCCCTCTTATCTACTGTATGGGCTCTACAAAATTTCCGCAGCTATATACAGGGCGAGAAAATTATTGTAGAAACGGCCCACCAGCCTTTGCTATATTTGCAAAGTGAGAGAATAAGAGATGGGAATCTGTCTAATAGCCGCATAACAGCGTGGACTCTTTCCTTACAAGGCTGGCCCCTAGAAATTCGCTACAAACAGAATAAAAAGAATCCAGTCGCACAAGGGCTTGCTGAGCTCCACGACTGTACTGCTAGAGATCCTGGGGAAGAATTATCAGAAGATGATTTTCTGGAGGAACAATTGCTTTCCCCATATAAAATATACAATGAGGACCATTGTCAAACATTACCTTGGGTGTATGTTGATGGTTGTTCTTACCATGCCACTATTGATAATGAGCGCAGATTAGTCGCTGGCATTGGTATAACGGGGGCAAATGGATTCCCAAATATATCTATAGGTTTCAACATTGGACCAAGATCCAGTCAAGTTGCTGAACTAACTGCTGTTTTCAAAACCATTGGAATGGCTATTGAACATGGTATTCATGAATTTGTGATCATAACTGACTCAAATTATGTGCGTGACAGTTTTGTTGAATACCTGCCAACTTGGAAAAGAAATGGCATGCAGAAAAGCAATCACAAACCAGTCAAGCATGGCAAATTGTTCTGCGAGATTGATAATCTGGTAGTATCCAATGATTTAACCATACACTGGAAAAAGACCAAGGGTCATTCCAGAATTCTAGGTCCTGATAAGGAAGGAAATGACCTTGCGGACTCATTAGCCAAACAAGGAGCCATAACTGGAGAACCCCTTAATATTGACCACTTAATGGGTGCAATTCAGGTAGAAGCCATTACCAGAAACCAGGCAAAACAACAGAGTGAGCCTAACTTGGTACAATGGAGTCAGGATTCTCCTAGTGAGGACCTGATCACTAGTCAAAAAGAAGACCCCATTGTAGGCATCTTCTATAAACACATAGAAGATCCTGAAAGCAACCCCATCTCAAAAGATGATTGTATTGGCAAAGAAGATCTGAGAATCTTAATAAAATCTAAATCACAATTCAAATTACAGGATGGTTTGTTAATTAGAACCTCCAAAACTGGCATCCAGCAGTGGGTAGTACCCACCAAGTTCCGAGGTCTAATGCTTCAACATGCCCACGATGCTCCCACATCTGGTCATCGGGGTGCCAAACTCACGTATGAAATATTGCGTGATTATGCTTTTTGGCCACACATGTTGAAAGATGTTCAAACCTACTGTCAAGGGTGTTTAATCTGTCCACAGTTCCAGCCCACTGCACCAACGCATAGAGCGCCATTGCAGAAAAGGGGGATGGTAATGCCATGGTCAGATATACAAATTGATTTTATTGGCCCAGTAACAAGATCATCAAGAGGTAACAAATACATGTTAACCGTGACATGCCTGTTCACTAAATGGGTAGAGTGCATTAGTGCACCTAACAATAGTGCTGAAACATGTGCAGCATTGCTCATCAACCATGTATTTTCCAGATTTGGTTTGCCCCAAAGAATCGAATCAGATCGGGGGACCCACTTCACTAGCGAAGGGATGACAAAAATGTGGAAAATACTAGGGGTTAAAAGAAAGCTCCATATTGCTTATAGAGCTGCCTCAAGTGGTGGTGTAGAGCGTTACAACCAGTCCATTGTTAAAATCCTCAAAAAGTTTGTGAGTGAAACAGGTAAAGACTGGGATGTAAAACTACCTCTAGTCTTAATGGCATTAAGAGCAACTCCAAGTAGTGCTACCAAAATGTCACCTTTTGAACTGATGACAGGTAGAAGAATGGTTCTACCTCAGCATCTACTGTACCGTACATCAGACCAAAATTTGATAAACGCTGCTAATACACATCAATATGTGGAGAACTTAAGAAAGCACCTGCAATATGCCTTTGCATTTGCTCAAAGGAATTTAGAAAGAGCCGCAACTGCCACTAAAACCTATTATGATCTCAAAACGTCTAAAAAGGAATATGAAATAAATGATAAAGTTTATCTTTATAACTTTGGAAGAGATCAGGTTAGGGAGAAGAAATTTCTTCCCTCATGGAAAGGTCCTTTCGTCATTACTGACAAAATATCTCCAGTGGCCTATAAAATACGGATCCCCAAAAATGAAAGTTTCATAGATAAATGGGTCCATATCAATCAATTGCGAGCGTGTCATCCCAGGTCCCAACTACAAGTCATAGAGGGAGAATGAAGTGTCATATCCCCAAATGAACTAAAGACATACTGTAGTTTAAAGATGCCTAACTGATAAACATGAAGGCTCGAAATTGACAGACTATCTACATAGAAGACTGTCCATGATGTGTACGGTCAACATCCTCACCAAATACCACTAACTTTGATCCAATTCAAATACATGTGTCCTACATGTTTTTGAATTGGAAAGGGGGATTTATGTCAAGGTATTTGAAATATTATTAAATAATATATAGAGGTATATTTGTCTTTTTTTGATAGATCTGTGGATATAAACATGGTCTGTAGGACAAAGGATTAGATCTCCCCCACTCCAATTGCACAGGAGACATTCTTGGCTGAAAGGAGAACAGAGGATTATCTCTGGGAGATCTCACACACTCAATATGTTAAATTATGCAATTGTATAATTTAGCAAGGAACTAAAATATAACATAGTTTCAGGATACAGGCAAATATATGGAGACGAAATGTCTGAATTACCCTTTTGGAACTGATCAAAATCATGGAGAGACAGCTTTTATGCACATGGTGTTAATTTTTAAATACACATCTGCACTACTAGCTAAACAGGAAATATGCTGCATTAAGACTTTTACAACTACTCGTGGATTGACCCCATGTGGTGAGTATGAGACAAAAAGTCTGGCAACTGAAGTTACTGAAAAGTTAGAATGTTAGGATAATACAGTGAAGGCCCATGACTTACATTATGATTTCAAAGCAACTGTATATATTTTAATGGATATGAGGTGTATATGTATATATATATATATATATATATATATATGTATATATGTGTATATATGTATGTATGTGTATATGTATGTGTATGTTTTGAAAGCATGAATATCTTAGCCTCTGTGTGTTTAAGAACATGAATAGATGTTTATGGACCTGAAGAGAAGTGATTATTAACATTTATTTTTATTTCAGATCTACATAGACAGGATTCACTTGGAATACAGTACAATACTGAATTAAAAATAAGCTATTATTCACATATAAATGCCAGGATACCGATAACATTGTAATGCATTTTAAACTAATAATTAGCAGTATTAAATTACCTAAATAAAATAAAATGTTAATAATATAACATATTTGGTATCAGAATAATCAGAAAAAAAATAACCTAATATTAACCATCTGTAATTGGGGTTATATATGATTAATGCAGAGAGTGTGATCTGATTAAATAACCATTTTATGAAAGAAATTTTTTTTTTAACTTGCTTAAAAATGTTAGAGATGGTCTTGTTGTATTTGTTTGTTTGTACGTCTGCTGCCACCTGGTGTTATGTTGCGAGAACTACAGCCAGAAGGTTCTCTATGGTTGTTAAAAATGAAATTTCCAAGGGCCAATCCGATTTAGACTTCCCAGATAACCAATGGGAAGGTCAGCTCCCGCAGGGCCACCCACAATTTACCAGTGATGGGAAAACCAAATAAAAAGTGAATGCAATGGAGAGAAAGGGACAGATTTTCTGCTGAAGCTAAAACTTGTAACTGGTTCCCGCTGGGGTGAGATACCACTTTACTTGAGCAAAGCTAATCTACCCTTCTCATTGATTGCGATATACACTTATTGGTGATCTGAGGTAAAATAATTCCTACCAAGGAATATCGGATATCGACTGCTTTTTACTTTGGTAACGTATTCAAGGTTTTGTAAGATAAGTTATATGCATAGTTAATTTGTATTTAATAGATTTAAAGAAGCAGTGTGTTTTTCTCAAGTTAGCATTTCACAGCCTATATACATATATTGTTTAAATCTGCGTCTGAGTGACCAAGTAACTCATCTATGCAAGTTCTGATATTGTCAGTTAATTTTGTATTAGGATAAATTGCAGTTAAATAGCAGAATATATATATTATCCTATTGTTTTATAAACACTGTTTAGAATTGTATTGCTTAGATGTTAAAGGTTTTTAGTCCCATTGTGTTAAATAAATAAAAGGCTGAATTGTGAAGGTATATCTTTCTGGGTTTTGTAAGAAGGATAGCATATCTTAAGAGTTGGTTTTAACGCATATAAATTTTGTTTCATTTCCTTTTATTGCAAATATACTTCAATATGTTTATGGATATTAACTAAATAAAAGAATTCAGATATTTATATTAATTGTATGGTCTAGTAGGTGCATGGTTGATAAGGGTTTCTATTTCTTTGTATTGTGTTTATAACCCTGCCATAAACTTATATATATTATTTGGATAGCACTGCTAAGATTTTCATAAATATACTGACAGGGTATAATACTGACATATTGCCCCCTATAGCTGTATGAGGGTATAATACTGACATATTGCCCCTATAACTGTATGAGGGTATAATACTGACATATTGCCCCCTATAGCTGTATGAGGGTATAATACTGACATATTGCCCCTATAGCTGTATGAGGGTATAATACTGACATATTGCCCCCTATAGCTGTATGAGGGTATAATACTGACATATTGCCCCCTATAGCTGTATGAGGGTATAATACTGACATATTGCCCCCTATAGCTGTATGAGGGTATAATACTGACATATTGCCCCTATAGCTGTATGAAGGTATAATACTGACATATTGCCCCTATAACTGTATGAGGGTATAATACTGACATATTGCCCCTATAACTGTATGAGGGTATAATACTGACATATTGCCCCCTATAGCTGTATGAGGGTATAATACTGACATTCCCTATAGCTGTATGAGTGATAGTAACTTACTGCACTTTTGGAACTGCTGGTCCCTCCAGTTGGCAACGTGAAGTTTCTGTTTATCTTCTCTCGCAGGTGTTCCTGTAGAATTACGTATTTCCGCTTCCGGGTTAATTATAGCCTAATGCGGGTCACTGCGTTCCAAGCACCGGAAGTGACGCATTGTTACGCTAGTGGGGCTGAACCCGGAAGCGAGTTGTGATAGTCTGCTGGAGAACCATAGGTACTTAACCGTATGCGGTACGCAGCTTACAGATTTTATTTTTTATACTGTGTCTCCTGTCAGGAGCAGTGCGTGTGTGATGTGTGCCCTGTCACCTGGCAGCAGTGTGTGTGATCTGTTCCCTGTCAGGAGCAGTGTGTGTGATGTGTTCCCTGGCTGGCAGCAGTGTGTGTGATGTGTGCTCTGTCCCCTGGCAGCAGCGTGTGTGTGTGATGCGTGTCCTGGCAGCGGCAGTGTGTGTGATGTGTGCCCTGTCCATTGGCAGCAGTGTGTGAAATGTGTGACATGTCCTCTGGCAGCAGCAGTGTGTTTGTGATGTGTGACCTGGCAGCAGCAGCAGTGTGTGTGTGATCTGTCCCCTGCCAGGAGCAGCGTGTTTGTGATGTGTGCCCTGTCCCCTGGCAGCAGCAGTGTGTGTGTGATGTGTGCCCTGTCCATTGGCATAGTGTGTGTAATGTGTGCCCTGTCCTCTGGCAGCAGCAGTGTGATGTGTGTCCTGGCAGCAGCAGTGTGTGTGTTATCTGTCCCCTGCCAGGAGCAGCGTGTGTGTGATGTGTGCCCTGTCCCCTGGCAGCAGCAGTGTGTGTGTGATGTGTGCCCTGGCAGCAGCAGTGTGTGTGTAATGTGTTCCCTGTCCTCTGGCAGCAGCAGTGTGTGTGTGATGTGTGCCCTGGTAGCAGCAGTGTGTGTGATGTGTGCCATGTCCATTGGCAGCAGTGTGTGAGATGTGTGACATGTCCTCTGGCAGCAGCAGTGTGTTTGTGATGTGTGCCCTGGCAGCAGCAGCAGTGTGTGTGTGATCTGTCCCCTGCCAGGAGCAGCGTGTTTGTGATGTGTGCCCTGTCCCCTGGCAGCAGCAGTGTGTGTGTGATGTGTGCCCTGTCCCCTGGCAGCAGCAGTGTGTGTGTGATGTGTGCCCTGTCCTCTGGCAGCAGCAGTGTGATCTGTCCCCTGGCAGCAGCAGTGTGTGTGTTATCTGTCCCCTGCCAGGAGCAGCGTGTGTGTGATGTGTGCCCTGTCCCCTGGCAGCAGCAGTGTGTGTGTGATGTGTGCCCTGGCAGCAGCAGTGTGTGTGTAATGTGTTCCCTGTCCTCTGGCAGCAGCAGTGTGTGTGTGATGTCTGCCCTGGTAGCAGCAGTGTGTGTGTAATGTGTTCCCTGTCCTCTGGCAGCAGCAGTGTGCCGGAAGCGAGTTGTGATAGTCTGCTGGAGAACCATAGGTACTTAACCGTATGCGGTACGCAGCTTACAGATTTTATTTTTTATACTGTGTCTCCTGTCAGGAGCAGTGCGTGTGTGATGTGTGCCCTGTCACCTGGCAGCAGTGTGTGTGATCTGTTCCCTGTCAGGAGCAGTGTGTGTGATGTGTTCCCTGGCTGGCAGCAGTGTGTGTGATGTGTGCTCTGTCCCCTGGCAGCAGTGTGTGTGTGATGCGTGTCCTGGCAGCGGCAGTGTGTGTGATGTGTGCCCTGTCCATTGGCAGCAGTGTGTGAAATGTGTGACATGTCCTCTGGCAGCAGCAGTGTGTTTGTGATGTGTGACCTGGCAGCAGCAGCAGTGTGTGTGTGATCTGTCCCCTGCCAGGAGCAGCGTGTTTGTGATGTGTGCCCTGTCCCCTGGCAGCAGCAGTGTGTGTGTGATGTGTGCCCTGTCCATTGGCATAGTGTGTGTAATGTGTGCCCTGTCCTCTGGCAGCAGCAGTGTGATGTGTGTCCTGGCAGCAGCAGTGTGTGTGTGATCTGTCCCCTGCCAGTAGCAGCGTGTGTGTGATGTGTGCCCTGTCCCCTGGCAGCAGCAGTGTGTGTGTGATGTGTGCCCTGGCAGCAGCAGTGTGTGTGTAATGTGTTCCCTGTCCTCTGGCAGCAGCAGTGTGTGTGTGATGTGTGCCCTGGTAGCAGCAGTGTGTGTGATGTGTGCCATGTCCATTGGCAGCAGTGTGTGAGATGTGTGACATGTCCTCTGGCAGCAGCAGTGTGTTTGTGATGTGTGCCCTGGCAGCAGCAGCAGTGTGTGTGTGATCTGTCCCCTGCCAGGAGCAGCGTGTTTGTGATGTGTGCCCTGTCCCCTGGCAGCAGCAGTGTGTGTGTGATGTGTGCCCTGTCCCCTGGCAGCAGCAGTGTGTGTGTGATGTGTGCCCTGTCCTCTGGCAGCAGCAGTGTGATCTGTCCCCTGCCAGGAGCAGCGTGTGTGTGATGTGTGCCCTGTCCCCTGGCAGCAGCAGTGTGTGTGTGATGTGTGCCCTGGCAGCAGCAGTGTGTGTGTAATGTGTTCCCTGTCCTCTGGCAGCAGCAGTGTGTGTGTGATGTCTGCCCTGGTAGCAGCAGTGTGTGTGTAATGTGTTCCCTGTCCTCTGGCAGCAGCAGTGTGTGTGTAATGTGTGCCCTGTCCCCTGGTAGCAGCAGTGTGTGTGTGATGTGTGCCCTGGTAGCAGCAGTGTGTGTGTGATGTGTGCCCTGTCCCCTGGCAGCAGTGTGTGATGTGTGCCCTGTCACCTGGCAGCAGCAGTGTGTGTGATGTGTACCCTTTCCCCTGGCGGCAGCAGTGTGTGTAATGTGTGCGCTGTCCATTGGCAGCAGTATAGGTAATGTATGCACTTTGCTATGGCTGTAGTGTGAGTAAGGTATGCCCTTTGCTATAGGCTGTAGTGTGAGTTAGGTATGCCCTTTGCTATAGGCTGTAGTGTGAGTTAGGTATGCCCTTTGCTATCGACTGTAGTCTGGATAAGGTATGTCCTTTGCTATGTGCTGTAGTGTGGGTAAGGTATGCCCTTTGCTATAGGCTGTAGTGTGAGTAAGGTATGCCCTTTGCTATCGACTGTAGTCTGGATAAGGTATGTCCTTTGCTATGTGCTGTAGTGTGGGTAAGGTTATGCCCTTTGCTTTAGGCTGTAGTGTGGGTAAGATATGCCCTTTGCTATGGACTGTAGTGTGGGTAAGGTATGCCTTTTGCTGTGGGCTGTAGTGTGGGTAAGGTATGCCCTTTGCTATAGGCTGTAGTGTGGGTAAGGTATTCCCTTTGCTGTGGGCTGTAGTGTGGGTAAGGTATGCCCTTTGTTATAGGCTGTAGTGTGGGTAAGGTATACCCTTTGCTATAGGCTGTAGTGTGGGTAAGGTATGCCTTTTGCTGTGGGCTGTAGTGTGGGTAAGGTATGCCCTTTGCTGTGGGCTTTAGTGTGGGTAAGGTATGCCCTTTGCTATGGGTTGTAGTGTGGGTAAGGTGTGCCCTTTGCTATGGGCTGTAGTGGGTAAGGTATGCCCTTTGCTATGGGCTGTAGTGGGTAAGGTATGCCCTTTGCTATAGGCTGTAGTGTGGGTAAGGTATGCCCTTTGCTATAGACTGTAGTATGAGTAAGGTATGCCCTTTGCTATAGGCTGTAGTATGAGTAAGGTATGCCCTTTGCTATAGGCTGTAGTGGGTAAGGTATGCCCTTTGCTATAGGCTGTAGTGTGGGTAAGGTATGCCCTTTGCTGTGGACTGTAGTGGGTAAGGTATGCCCTTTGCTATAGGCTGTAGTGTGGGTAAGGTATGCCCTTTGCTATAGACTGTAGTATGAGTAAGGTATGCCCTTTGCTATAGACTGTAGTATGAGTAAGGTATGCCCTTTGCTATAGGCTGTAGTATGAGTAAGGTATGCCCTTTGCTATAGGCTGTAGTATGAGTAAGGTATGCCCTTTGCTATAGGCTGTAGTGGGTAAGGTATGCCCTTTGCTATAGGCTGTAGTGTGGATAAGGTATGCCCTTTGCTGTGGACTGTAGTGGGTAAGGTATGCCCTTTGCTATAGGCTGTAGTGTGGGTAAGGTATGCCCTTTGCTGTGGACTGTAGTGGGTAAGGTATGCCCTTTGCTATAGGCTGTAGTGTGGGTAAGGTATGCCTTTTGATTTATGCTGTAGTGTGGGTAAGGTATGCCCTTTGCTATAGGCTGTAGTGTGGGTAAGGTATGCCCTTTGCTATAGACTGTAGTATGAGTAAGGTATGCCCTTTGCTATAGACTGTAGTATGAGTAAGGTATGCCCTTTGCTATAGGCTGTAGTATGAGTAAGGTATGCCCTTTGCTATAGGCTGTAGTATGAGTAAGGTATGCCCTTTGCTATAGGCTGTAGTGGGTAAGGTATGCCCTTTGCTATAGGCTGTAGTGTGGATAAGGTATGCCCTTTGCTGTGGACTGTAGTGGGTAAGGTATGCCCTTTGCTATAGGCTGTAGTGTGGGTAAGGTATGCCCTTTGCTGTGGACTGTAGTGGGTAAGGTATGCCCTTTGCTATAGGCTGTAGTGTGGGTAAGGTATGCCCTTTGATTTATGCTGTAGTGTGGGTAAGGTATGCCCTTTGCTATAGGCTGTAGTGTGGGTAAGGTATGCCCTTTGCTGTGGACTTTAGTGGGTAAGGTATGCCCTTTGCTATAGGCTGTAGTGTGGGTAAGGTATGCCCTTTGCTATAGGCTGTAGTGTGGGTAAGGTATGCCCTTTTGATATGACAGAACCATATGTAAGGTTTTCCTTATGGCATCTTTATCACCTACAGAGTAGTGGGCATCAGTGACCCCCCCCCCCCCCGGCCTGTTATCTGAAGAGGTAAATAATGCAACTTCCCAAACACTGCTATTAGCTAACCATATTCCGCTGACATTACCTTGTGTAAATGGATGTGACTGTAACAGTTCACTTGTTATCAGTACAGTTTCAATGTACAAACAAAATACAATGTCATGTTAAGGTTTTACCTATGACCCCTTTCTATAGTCTGCAGCTGCATTACCTAAGATATGAGATCACCGGGAGCTCCCTGTACCTTGCTCAGTGTCTGCTGGTTCCCTAATTGATAAAATGTGCTGCTGGACACGTGCAGTGATACTTAGTGACACTCAGTTATTGGTTTAGTTTTTTTGTGTTTTCATTTCTGTCGCTATATAGCACATCCAATACCTTAGGGCTATATTTATTGGTTTGGGGAAAGAGATGGGTGCACATGTTGGGGACCTGTCTGCATCTCATTGCAAATTGTGGGGAGCATTTGTTCCTCATATTTACCATTTGTGCAGTGCTGCTCTTGTGCAATCAATTACGTGAGAGTATGACTTGTCATTCACCCCGGTCCAATGAGTCCAGGGTGGTTTTTATCTGCCAGCTGTATGTTGGGGAAGAGGGACACAAATGAGTTAGACTGAAACCAGGACTTTTGGATTTTGATAAATCTAGACCTTAATATATTATATTTTACCAAGTGCACCTCTAAAAGTGAATTCATCACATTTGCTCTCTCTTTAGGATCTAGTAGATTTCCGTAAACCAGACCTGGAAAGTAACTTATAGATGGTTAAGTAGCACGATATTTTCATTATCTATTTTGCTCCCTTTCATGTAATTTTAGCTCTGAAAATTGAGCAATTTCTAATTCTCAGAACATGAAATGCACCTGCTGACGTCTTTAGGCTAACCCTACTACATATGTGTCGCTAATTTACTTTAACAGATAAGAACTGCAAAGCACATCACTTTATACTAGCAATATGACCATGACCAGCCTTGTCTGCAGCATAAAGCCCAGATTGGCTTTTTAAAATAAGTTAAATGGTGGCAGGAGTTTGACTATTGATAAACAAGTGCCAGGGGGCAAGTGCTTAGATAGGAACAAAACTCTGATGTAAACACTTGTTGTAAAATTGAACATCAATGCTATCACGTGATTTCAAGGCTTAGATGGGATCATGGGGACTGCTGCCAGGCACGCCCCAGTTTTTTTTTTCATTAGCTAAAAGGAGGATTCTGTAGTGAGCCATTTAAAGTAGGATGTTCCATGCTGTCTTAAAGGTGTTAAAGCCCAGCACTGTTAGGACGGCGTGAAGGGGTTAATTTGTTTTTAAAATGTTAAGACTTAGCTGGTAAGTTTATTCTATAGCAACACAACAGAGATGTCTTGTAATTATGTTTGCTGTCCCTTTAATTGCACCGTGCACATAGAAGCCGTAGCTAACCAGGACCCACTTCACACACTGACTTTACTTTGATTTTTAGTTAATTTTATTTAATCATTGTTTGTAAATTCATGTGCTTTATTAACATACATGATTCTGAGCCTACCTCAGTATGCCAAATAAAAATATATATCCAGCACCAGTGTATAAATAGATGGGTGCACACTGTGAGGGCTCTGCACCAAAAGCCCAACTGTAGTGAGGGCTCAGCAGCACTTCTCTTCTTTAGATAATAGCATGAAAAGACGAATCTCGTGCCAGAGAGCGTAATGGTGTTTAGCACAGTACGCTCTCATGCAGACAAGAACACACCCAGAGAAATAGCTCATTTTAATAGTAAACTGTACATTCTATCACAGGAGACATTGTTATCTGTGTGGGTAAGCCGTGACATCCTGCAGCGTCCTGCACTGTGCGTCACCTGTACCCACTAATGCGGTTTAATCGGCTCGACATGTTCCTTGTCAGTTTTCTTTGTCTAAGGCCCCTTAGAGGGAAATGTAAATATTATTTTTCTTTCTTCAGGCAGAAGCAACTATTTTTGAATTTGGAAAAGTCCCCCACTAGACCTGACTACATTACATACAGCTCATGCAGGGAGTCAGAGCTGATTCATGCAAAAATACTAGTGAGAGCGTAACCATATCTGTTTCTGATCTACCTGCTCAGTTTATTCACTTCCCTGTCCTCACTCTCCTGTGACACAGCGTGTTAGATGTCTCCAACCCACAAGATTTCTACAGTTTAGCCAGGTTGTCTATTGAATAGGTCCTGGGGAGAGCAATGCACTGTGTGGATTGTATGTAATTAGTATGGCATGTGTATGGCACTGATATACTGTGTGAGGCGTGTGTAATTAGTACGGCATGTGTGTGTGACACTGATATACTGTGTGAGGCGTATGTAATTAGTATGGCGTGTGTGACACTGATATACTGTGTGAGGCGTGTGTAATTAGTACGGCATATGTGTGACACTGATATACTGTGTGAGGCGTGTGTAATTAGTACGGCATATGTGTGACACTGATATACTGTGTGAGACATGTGTAATTAGTATGGCATATGTGTGACACTGATATACTGTGTGAGGCGTGTGTAATTAGTACGGCGTGTGTGTGGTACTGATATACTGTGTGAGGCGTGTGTAATTAGTACGGCATGTGTGTGGTACTGATATACTGTGTGAGGTGTGTGTAATTAGTACGGCATGTGTGTGGTACTGATATACTGTGTGAGGCATGTGTAATTAGTATGTAATGTGTGTGGCACTGATATACTGTGTGAGGCGTGTGTAATTAGTACGGCATGTGTGTGGCACTGATATACTGTGTGAGGCGTGTGTAATTAGTACGGCATGTGTGTGGCACTGATATACTGTGTGAGGCGTGTGTAATTAGTACGGCATGTGTGTGGCACTGATATACTGTGTGAGGCATGTGTAATTAGTACGGCATGTGTGTGTGTGTGGTACTGATATACTGTGTGAGGTGTGTGTAATTAGTACGGCGTGTGTGTGGCACTGATATACTGTGTGAGGTGTGTGTAATTAATATGGCATGTGTGTGGTACTGATATACTGTGTGAGGTGTGTGTAATTAGTATGGCATGTGTGTGTGGCACTGATATACTGTGTAAGGCGTGTTTAATTAGTATGGCGTGTGAGTGACTGATATACTGTGTGTGGCATGTGTAATTAGTATGGCGTATGTGTGGCACTGATATACTGCGTGAGGCATGTGTGTTTTTGGTACTGATATACTGTGTGAGGCATGTGTAATTAGTATGGCGTGTGTGTGGCACTGATATACTGTGTGAGGCGTTTGTAATTAGTATGGCGTGTGTGTGGCATGTGTAATTAGTATGGCGTGTGTGTGGCACTGATATACTGTGTGAGACGTGTGTAATTAGTATTGCGTGTGTGTGACACTGATATACTGTGTGAGGCGTGTGTAATTAGTATTGCGTGTGTGTGACACTGATATACTGTGTGAGGTGTGTGTAATTAGTACGGCATGTGTGTGGTACTGATATACTGTGTGAGGCGTGTGTAATTAGTATGGAATGTGTGTGGCACTGATATACTGTGTGAGGCGTGTGTAATTAGTACGGCATGTGTGTGGCACTGATATACTGTGTGAGGCGTGTGTAATTAGTACGGCATGTGTGTGGCACTGATATACTTTGTGAGGCCTGTGTAATTAGTATGGGGTGTGTGGCACTGATATACTGCGTGAGGCATGTGTAATTAGTATGGGGTGTGTGGCACTGATATACTGTGTGAGGCGTTTGTAATTAATATGGTGTGTGTGGCACTGATATACTGTGTGAGGTGTTTGTAATTAATATGACGTGTGTGTGTCACTGATATACTGTGTGAGGCGTGTGTAATTTGTACGGCATGTGTGTGACACTGATATACTGTGTGAGCCGTGTGTAATTAGTATGGCATGTGTGTGTGGCACTGATATACTGTGTAAGGCGTGTTTAATTAGTATGGCGTGTGAGTGACTGATATACTGTGTGAGGTGTGTGTAATTAATATGGCGTGTGTGGGGCACTGTGATATACTGTGTGAGGCGTGTGTAATTAGTATGGCATGTGTGTTTGGTACTGATATACTGTGTGAGGTGTGTGTAATTTGTATGGCGTGTGAGTGAATGATATACTGTGTGAGGTGTGTGTAATTAATATGGTGTGTGTGGGGCACTGTGATATACTGTGTGAGGCGTGTGTAATTCGTATGGAATGTGTGTGTGGCACTGATATACTGTGTGAGGCACTGATATACTGTGTAAGGCGTGTGTAATTTGTACGGCATGTATGTGGCACTGCTATACTGTGTGAGGTGTGTGTAATTAGTATGGCATGTGTGTGTGGCACTGATATACTGTGTGAGGCGTGTGTAATTAGTATGGAATGTGTGTGTGGCACTGATATACTGTGTAAGGCGTGTTTAATTAGTATGGCGTGTGAGTGACTGATATACTGTGTGAGGCGTGTGTAATTAGTATGGCGTGTGTGTGGCACTGATATACTGTGTGTGACACTGATATACTGTGTGAGGCTTGTGTAATTAGTATGGCATGTGTGTTTTTGGTACTGATATACTGTGTGAGGCATGTGTAATTAGTATGGCGTGTGTGTGGCACTGATATACTGTGTGAGGTGTTTGTAATTAGTATTGCGTGTGTGTGACACTGATATACTGTGTGAGGCGTGTGTTATGTGTACGGCATGTGTGTGTGACACTGATATACTGTGTGAGGCGTGTGTAATTAGTATGGCATGTGTGTGTGGTACTGATATACTGTGTGAGGCGTGTGTAATTAGTATGGCATGTGTGTGGGGCACTGATATACTGTGTAAGGCGTGTTTAATTAGTATGGCGTGTGAGTGACTGATATACTGTGTGAGGCGTGTGTAATTAGTATGGCATGTGTGTGTGGCACTGATATACTGTGTGAGGCGTGTGTAATTAGTATGGCATGTGTGTGTGGTACTGATATACTGTGTGAGGCGTGTATAATTAGTATGGCATGTGTGTGGGGCACTGATATACTGTGTAAGGCGTGTTTAATTAGTATGGCGTGTGAGTGACTGATATACTGTGTGAGGTGTGTGTGGCACTGATATACTGTGTGAGGAGTGTGTAATTAGTATGGCATGTGTGTGGGGCACTGATATACTGTGTGAGGAGTGTGTAATTAGTATGGCGTGTGTGTGTGTGGCACTGATATACTGTGTAAGGCATGTGTAATTAGTACGGCATGTGTGTGGGGCACTGATATACTGTGTGAGGCATGTGTGTGTGACACTGATATACTGTGTGAGGCGTGTGTAAATAGTATGGCATGTGTGTGTGGTACTGATATACTGTGTGAGGTGTGTGTAATTAATATGGCATGTGTGTGTGGCACTGATATACTGTGTGAGGCGTGTGTAAATAGTATGGCATGTGTATGTGACACTGATATACTGTGTGAGGCGTGTGTAATTAGTATGGCATGTGTGTGTGTGACACTGATATACTGTGTGAGGCGTGTGTAATTAGTATGGCATGTGTGTGTGTGGCACTGATATACTGTGTGAGGCGTGTGTAATTAGTATGGCATGTGTGTGTGGTACTGATATACTGTGTGAGGCGTGTGTAATTAGTATGGCATGTGTGTGTGGTACTGATATACTGTGTGAGGCGTGTATAATTAGTATGGCATGTGTGTGGGGCACTGATATACTGTGTGAGGCGTGTGTAATTAGTATGGCATGTGTGTGTGGTACTGATATACTGTGTGAGGCGTGTATAATTAGTATGGCATGTGTGTGGGGCACTGATATACTGTGTGAGGCGTGTGTAAATAGTATGGCATGTGTGTGTGACACTGATATACTGTGTAAGGCATGTGTAATTAGTACGGCATGTGTGTGGGGCACTGATATACTGTGTGAGGCGTGCGTAAATAGTATGGCGTGTGTGTGGTACTGATATACTGTGTGAGGCGTGTGCAATTAGTATGGCATGTGTGTGTGGCACTGATATACTGTGTGAGGCGTGTGTAATTAGTATGGCATGTGTGTGTGTGACACTGATATACTGTGTTAGGCGTGTGTAATTAGTATGGCTTCTGTTTGGCACTGATATACTGTGTGAGGCGTGTGTAATTTAATATGGCATGTGTGTGGGGCCCTGATATACTGTGTGAGGCGTGTGTAATTAGTATGGCATGTGTGTGGGTGACACTGATATACTGTGTGAGGCGTGTGTAATTAGTATGGTGTGTGTGTGTGGTACTGATATACTGTGTGAGGCGTGTGTAATTAATATGGCATGTGTGTGTGTGGTACTGAAATACTGTGTGAGGTGTGTGTAATTAGTATGGTGTGTGTGTGTGGTACTGATATACTGTGTGAGGCGTGTGTAATTAATATGGCATGTGTGTGTGGTACTGATATACTGTGTGAGGCGTGTATAATTAGTATGGTATATGTGTGGGGCACTGATATACTGTGTAAGGCGTGTGTAATTAGTATGGCATGTGTGGTACTGATATACTGTGTGAGGCGTGTGTAATTAGTATGGCATGTGTGTGTGACACTGATATACTGTGTAAGGCATGTGTAATTAGTACGGCATGTGTGTGGGGCACTGATATACTGTGTGAGGCGTGCGTAAATAGTATGGCATGTGTGTGTGGTACTGATATACTGTGTGAGGTGTGTGTAATTAATATGGCATGTGTGTGGCACTGATATACTGTGTGAGGCGTGTGTAAATAGTATGGCGTGTGTGTGTGACACTGATATACTGTGTGAGGCGTGTGTAAATAGTATGGCATGTGTATGTGACACTGATATACTGTGTGAGGCGTGTGTAATTAGTATGGCATGTGTGTGTTTGACACTGATATACTGTGTGAGGCGTGTATAATTAGTATGGCATGTGTGTGGGGCACTGATATACTGTGTGAGGCATGTGTAAATAGTATGGCATGTGTGTGTGACACTGATATACTGTGTAAGGCATGTGTAATTAGTACGGCATGTGTGTGGGGCACTGATATACTGTGTGAGGCGTGCGTAAATAGTATGGCATGTGTGTGTGGTACTGATATACTGTGTGAGGCGTGTGCAATTAGTATGGCATGTGTGTGTGGCACTGATATACTGTGTGAGGCGTGTGTAATTAGTATGGCATGTGTGTGTGTGACACTGATATACTGTGTTAGGCGTGTGTAATTAGTATGGCTTCTGTTTGGCACTGATATACTGTGTGAGGCGTGTGTAATTTAATATGGCATGTGTGTGGGGCCCTGATATACTGTGTGAGGCGTGTGTAATTAGTATGGCATGTGTGTGGGTGACACTGATATACTGTGTGAGGCGTGTGTAATTAGTATGGTGTGTGTGTGTGTGGTACTGATATACTGTGTGAGGCGTGTGTAATTAATATGGCATGTGTGTGTGTGGTACTGAAATACTGTGTGAGGTGTGTGTAATTAGTATGGTGTGTGTGTGTGGTACTGATATACTGTGTGAGGCATGTGTAATTTAATATGGCATGTGTGTGGGGCCCTGATATACTGTGTGAGGCTTGTGTAAATAGTATGGCATGTGTGTGGGGCACTGATATACTGTGTGAGGCGTGTGTAATTAGTATGGCATGTGTGTGTGTGGTACTGATATACTGTGTGAGGCGTGTGTAATTAATATGGCATGTGTGTGTGTGGTACTGATATACTGTGTGAGGCGTGTGTAATTAATATGGTATGTGTGTGGCACTGATATACTGTGTGAGGCGTGTGTAATTAGTATGGCATGTGTGTGACACTGATATACTGTGTGAGGCGTGTGTAATTAGTATGGCATGTGTGTATGTGACACTGATATACTGTGTGAGGCGTGTGTAATTAGTATGGCGTGTGTGGTACTGATATACTGTGTGAGGCGTGTGTAATTAGTATGGCTTCTGTGTGGTACTGATATACTGTGTGAGGCGTGTGTAATTAGTATGGCATGTGTGTGTGTGACACTGATATACTGTGTGAGGCGTGTGTAATTAATATGGCGTGTGTGTGTGTGGTACTGATATACTGTGTGAGGCGTGTGTAATTAGTATGGCATGTGTGTGTGGTACTGATATACTGTGTGAGGCGTGTGTAATTAATATGGCATGTGTGTGTGGTACTGATATACTGTGTGAGGCGTGTGTAATTAGTATGGCATGTGTGTGTGGTACTGATATACTGTGTGAGGCGTGTATAATTAGTATGGTATATGTGTGGGGCACTGATATACTGTGTAAGGCTTGTGTAATTAGTATGGCATGTGTGGTACTGATATACTGTGTGAGGCGTGTGTAATTAGTATGGCATGTGTGTGTGACACTGATATACTGTGTAAGGCATGTGTAATTAGTACGGCATGTGTGTGGGGCACTGATATACTGTGTGAGGCGTGCGTAAATAGTATGGCATGTGTGTGTGGTACTGATATACTGTGTGAGGTGTGTGTAATTAATATGGCATGTGTGTGGCACTGATATACTGTGTGAGGCGTGTGTAAATAGTATGGCGTGTGTGTGTGACACTGATATACTGTGTGAGGCGTGTGTAAATAGTATGGCATGTGTATGTGACACTGATATACTGTGTGAGGCGTGTGTAATTAGTATGGCATGTGTGTGTTTGACACTGATATACTGTGTGAGGCGTGTGTAATTAGTATGGCATGTGTGTGACGCTGATATACTGTGTTAGGTGTGTGTAATTAGTATGGCTTCTGTGTGGCACTGATATACTGTGTGAGGCGTGTGTAATTTAATATGGCATGTGTGTGGGTGACACTGATATACTGTGTGAGGCGTGTGTAATTAGTACGGCATGTGTGTGTGGTACTGATATACTGTGTGAGGCTTGTGTAAATAGTATGGCATGTGTGTGTGGTACTGATATACTGTGTGAGGTGTGTGTAATTAGTATGGCGTGTGTGACACTGATATACTGTGTGAGGTGTGTGTAATTAGTATGGCATGTGTGTGTGGCACTGATATACTGTGTGAGGCGTGTGTAATTAGTATGGCATGTGTGTGTGGCACTGATATACTGTGTGAGGCGTGTGTAATTAGTATGGCTTCTGTGTGTTACTGATATACTGTGTGAGGCGTGTGTAATTAGTATGGCATGTGTGTGTGTGACACTGATATACTGTGTGAGGCGTGTGTAATTAATATGGCGTGTGTGGCACTGATATGTGAGGCGTGTGTAATTAATATGGCATGTGTGTGTGTGTGGTACTGATATACTGTGTGAGGCGTGTGTAATTAATATGGCATGTGTGTGTGTGGTACTGATGTACTGTGTGAGGCGTGTGTAAATAGTATGGCATGTGTATGTGTGGCACTGATATACTGTGTAAGGTGTGTGTAATTAATATGGCATGTGTGTGTGTCACTGATATACTGTGTGAGGCGTTTGTAATTAGTACAACATGTGTGTGACACTGATATACTGTGTGAGGCGTGTGTAATTAGTACGGCATGTGTGTGACACTGATATACTGTGTGAGGCGTGTGTAATGATTATGGCGTGTGTGGGGCACTGATATACTGTGTATGGCCAGTGTAATTAGTATGGCATGTGTGTGGGGCACTGATATACTGTGTGAGGCGTGTGTAATGAATATGGCATGTGTGGGGCACTGATATACTGTGTATGGCCAGTGTAATTAGTATGGCATGTGTGTGGGGCACTGATATACTGTTTGGGGCCAGTGTAATTAGTATGGCATGTGTGTGGGGCACTGATATACTGTTTGGGGCCAGTGTAATTAGTATGGCATTTGTGTGGGGCACTGATATACTGTGTGGGGCCAGTGTAATTAGTATGGCATGTGTGTGGGGCACTGATATACTGTGTGGGGCCAGTGTAATTAGTATGGCATGTGTGTGGGGCACTGATATACTGTGTGGGGCCAGTGTAATTAGTATGGCGTGTGTGTGGTGCACTGATATACTGTGTATGGCCAGTGTAATTGGTATGGCATGTGTGTGGGGCACTGATATACTGTTTGGGGCCAGTGTAATTAGTATGGCATGTGTGTGGGGCACTGATATACTGTGTGGGGCCAGTGTAATTAGTATGGCATGTGTGTGAGGCACTAATACTTTGCAGCTATTGATGTTATGATTTTCTGTGCAGATCCTGCAGCCTGTGACATATCTTCCCCCGGTTATGGGACCTCACAATGTACCTGCCGTCTGTTTACCATTCGTTCCTTCTCCCCTTCCTCACATGGTTATGTATCCTTGTGCACATAACACCCACTGCTTGCCTGCCCGGTAATGTCCACTCATCTGATGAGGAGGTGACCTGGGCTGTACACCTGGATCCCCTCCATGGAGCACTGGAGGTCTTAGCAGAGGAGCTATCACAGGTGACAGGGCTTGAGAACCGTGGGGTGATCGGAGAGCTGAGAGACCATTACCTGTTTGTCTACACCGGTGGCCATGAGCACAAGGATGATGTCCGCAAAAGAGCGCATGCATGTTTTACAAAACATGGCAGTGTGAGATGGCACTCAGAGCAGAAGATACTTAAGCGATCCAAGAGGAGTGTGCACTTTAATGACCCCAAATATCCCCAGCAGTGGCACTTGGTGAGAAACTTTCCCTAAATCCATAGTATCACTGCATTTAATTCTTATCATTGTCTTCTATAGGCACTTGCCATTGTAGCCATTTGTTTATGCATGAGTTTTTATGTACTGAAGGATGAGCTTGGGCAAGGAGTTTACATTTCTGGCACTTAACCAATTAATCTAATTTGCTACTGGCTGTCATTATAGAAACATAGAATTTGACAGTTAATAAGAACGAAAAAGGCCCATCAAGTCTACCCATTTTACATGTTGCATATTTCTTAGAATAAAAATGTTGGGAGATCTTACCACCTTATGAAATTTTTGTTAAATTATGCAATTAGTTTCTGCTTTGGATAGCTTAAGTAACATTTATAAATAACAGAAATTGTTACAGTATTACAAAGTGTGGCACAGCCTTCGCCCAGCTACTTCATATCACTTGGCTTGCATAACATTTTGTGGAGCACACTGCTATAATTCCTCCTATTGCACCATATAGCCATCCTTATAATGCCTCCTATTACCCAATATAACCCTCCCTCTAATGTATTGCTCCGAGTTACCTCTTTTCCTTAAATTGAAAACCTTGAATTAGCTCACATACTATTGTAACCCATCTTATTCCTCATTGCAGCACAATGCCCGCAGCCCAGGCATGGACATTAATGTGACCGGGGTTTGGGAGAGGAACGTGACTGGAGTGGGGGTTACTGTTGTTGTGGTAGATGATGGAGTCCAGCATAATATCAAGGACATCGAACCAAATTATGTTGGTAACATTTGATCTTTTTTGAGTGGTAGTAAGCATGGAAGAAATGTAAATCCGTTTATACTGGTGAAAGGTCAGATTAATGACGGCTAATCACTTATTTGTAATATTCTGGGAAACCATGCATGTTGGTATGTTTATGTGAACAGGTGTGACCTCAGTATGTTGTAAGAGCCAGGACAATCTGCCCTGTTAATGTGATTGTAATCACACTACACACCTGTGACTATTAATTAATCTTAGTAATGTCTTTTTGTTCCTAGTTTTAGAATTCTTAGAACATACATAAAATACCAAATTAATATTTGTAGCCAAGCGATTGTCATTATCACCAACAGCATTAAGATAAATGTCACCAGTGTTAAAAAGGATAGCAGAGGTGCCACGCCTGAGGCGAATGATAATTCGAATAGATGGTAAAGTTCAAATGCCATGGTCAGTTCTTCATAGGATATAATGTGAAGCTGGAATAAAAAAGAAGAAAAAAATGTGCTCCCAATAGCATAATATCTTTGTGTTCAGGCCCCTAAACACAGGACCCCCTTAAAACAGTATAGTCACAGTCAGTACGTGGGTATAAAAAAACACATTCAAGTAAATAAAATAAATAAAAGGAGAAAGCACAGAATTATTGTGCGTAAAGGGTATCCAGACTATGGGGGAATTGTTCATTCAGCCAGTTAACTTGTTTTTGAAAAATGAACTCGTTACTAGGAGCTCATTCTTGTTCAGGAAACTTATCGATGCTCCCAGGATTTTAATGTCAGCACAACCTATGCCATGAGAATACAGAAAGGATGAGGTTTTACCAACATACCTGATTGCATCCCCTTCAGTCCTCTGTTTGTGAGCCCCATTAGCTGCTACAGAGAGTCCATATTTAATGTTGCATAGATGCACTTTCCTACTCACACCTGAAGGCACAAAGGGGGGAAGTAGACAACTGCCAGTATGGATAGGCTCCATGCTGTTGATTTTACTGGAGGCATAACATTAAGAATTTATTAAGCCTGCCTGCTTAAAAATGATTTGAGACTGTGCAGGAATGCACTCTAGGCGAAGGGGAGAGGTTTTTCTGTCAGGCCTGCAAATCTTTCCTTCCAAGAAGGACCAGGGCACTTTTTTGGCAGTCAGAATACATTTTGCAGGTATTGCTATCAACGGCTGACATATATAATGCATGTATTTACAGTGATTCTGTCATGTTACTAACCTATCTACCTATTCTTAGGGAGCTTTGAGTCTGAATTATATCATAGCTTTCTCTTGTTAAGTGTATCCAGTCCACGGATCATCCATTACTTGTGGGATATATTCCCTTCCCAACAGGAAGTTGCAAGAGGATCACCCACAGCAGAGCTGCTATATAGCTCCTCCCCTACATGTCATATCCAGTCATTCTCTTGCAACCCTCAACATAGATGGAGGTCGTGAGAGGACTGTGGTGTTTTATACTTAATTATTTCTTCAATCAAAAGTTTGTTATTTTTAAATGGCACCGGAGTGTGCTGTTTTTTTCTCAGGCAGTATTTGGAAGAAGAATCTGCCTGCGTTTTCTATGATCTTAGCAAAAGTAACTAAGATCCACTGGCTGTTCTCACACATTCTAAGGAGTGAGGTAACTTCAGAAAGGGAATGGCGTGCGGGGTATCCTGCAACTAAGGTATGTGCAGTAAAATATTTTTCTAAGGAATGGAATTGACTAAGAAAATGCTGCTGATACCGAAGTAATGTAAGTAAAGCCTTAAATGCAGCGAAAACGACTGGTATCAGGCTTATTAATGTATGTGCAGTAAAATAATTTTCTAGGTAATGGAATTTGACTAAGAAAATGCTGCTAATACTGAAGTGAAGTAAAGCCTTAAATGCAGTAGAAGCGACTGGTATCAGGCTTATCATTAGAGATACATACTCTTTAAAAAAGATGTTTTTAAAACGTTTGCTGGCATGTTTAATCATTTTTTGAGGTACATTGGTGATAAAATTTATTGGGGCATATTTTTTCCACATGGCTAACTAACTTATTTTCTGCATAGAAACAGTTAACTGAGGCTTCCCACTGTTGTAATAATAAGTGGGAGGGGCCTATTTTAGCGCTTTTTTGCGCAGTAAAAATTCAGACTCAGTCTTCCTGCTTCTTCTTGCATGATCCAGGACGTCTCTAGAGAGCTCAAGGGACTTCAAAAGTCATTTTGAGGGAGGTAATCAGTCACAGCAGACCTGTGACAGTGTGCTTGACTGTGTTTAAAAACGTTTTTTTCTCTATTGATTATCCGATTTGGGTATTAAGGGGTTAATCATCCATTTGCAAGTGGGTGCAATGCTCTGCTAATTTAATACATTTACTGTGAAATTTTGGTTGGTATAACTGATTTGGTTCATTGTTATTTCAACTTGAGACAGGTTGTGTGCTTCTTAAAGGTGCAGTAGCGTTTTTTATTTTGCTTGTAAACTGATTTTAAAGTGTTTTCCAAGCTTGCTAGTCTCATTGCTAGTCTGTTTAAACATGTCTGACACAGATGAATCTGTTTGTTCATTATGTTTGAAGGCCAGTGTGGAGCCCCATAGAAATATGTGTACTAAATGTATTGATTTCACTTTAAATAATAAAGGTCAGTCTTTATCTATAAAAGAATTATCACCAGACGACGAGGGGGAAGTTATGCCGACTAACTCTCCTCACGTGTCAGTACCTTCGCCTCCCGCTCAGGGGGCGTGTGCTAATATGGCGCCAAGTACATCAGGGACGCCATAGCAATTACTTTACAGGACATGGCTACAATCATGAATAATACCCTGTCAGAAGTATTATCTAGATTGCCAGAATTGAGAGGCAAGCGCGATAGCTCTGGGATTAGAAGAGATGCAGAGCGCGCTAGTGCTGTAAGAGCCATGTCTGATACTGCGTCACAGTTTGCAGAACATGAGGACAGAGAGCTTCATTCTGTGGTTGACGGATCTGATCAGGGGAAACCTGATTCAGAGATCTCTAATTTTAAATTTAAGCTTGAGAACCTCCGTGTATTGCTTGGGGAGGTTTTAGCTGCTCTGAATGACTGTAACACAGTTGCAATTCCAGAGAAATTGTGTAGGCTGGATAGATACTATGCGGTACCGGTGTGTACTGACGTTTTTCCTATACCTAAAAGGCTTACAGAAATTATTAGCAAGGAGTGGGATAGACCCGGTGTGCCATTTTCCCCACCTCCTATATTTAGGAAGATGTTTCCAATAGACGCCACTACACGGGACTTATGGCAGACGGTCCCTAAGGTGGAGGGAGCAGTTTCTACTTTAGCTAAGCGTACCACTATCCCGGTGGAGGATAGTTGTGCTTTTTCGGATCCAATGGATAAAAAATTAGAAGGTTACCTTAAGAAAATGTTTGTTCAACAAGGTTTTATTTTGCAGCCCCTTGCATGCATTGCGCCTGTCACTGCTGCTGCGGCATTCTGGTTTGAGTCTCTGGAAGAGGCCATTCACACAGCTCCATTGGATGAAATTATGGACAAGCTTAAATCACTTAAGCTAGCTAATGCATTTGTTTCTGATGCCATTGTACATTTCACTAAACTAACGGCTAAGAACTCCGGATTCGCCATCCAGGCGCGGAGAGCGCTATGGCTTAAATCCTGGTCAGCTGACGTGACTTCTAAATCTAAATTACTTAATATTCCTTTCAAGGGGCAGACCTTATTCGGGCCCGGCTTGAAAGAAATTATTGCTGACATTACTGGAGGTAAGGGTCATACCCTTCCTCAAGACAGGGCCAAATCAAAGGCCAAACAGTCTAATTTTTGTGCCTTTCGAAATTTCAAGGCAGGAGCAGCATCAACTTCCTCCGCTCCAAAACAGGAAGGAACTGTGGCTCGTTACAGACAGGCCTGGAAAACTAACCAGTCCTGGAACAAGGGCAAGCAGGCCAGAAAAACTACTACTGCCCCCAAGACGGCATGAAGGAACGGCCCCCTATCCGGAAACTGATCTAGTGGGGGGGCAGACTTTCTCTCTTCGTCCAGGCGTGGGCAAGAGATGTCCAGGATCCCTGGGCGTTGGAGATCATATCTCAGGGATATCTTCTGGACTTCAAAGCTTCTCCTCCTCGAGGGAGATTCCATCTATCAAGGTTATCAGAAAACCAGATAAAGAAAGAGGCATTCCTACACTGTGTACAAGACCTCCTAGTAATGGGGGTAATCCACCCGGTTCCGCGGACGGAACAAGGACAGGGATTTTACTCAAATCTGTTTGTGGTTCCCAAGAAAGAGGGAACCTTCAGACCAATCTTGGACCTAAAGATCTTAAACAAATTCCTAAGAGTTCCATCATTCAAAATGGAAACTATTCGAACCATCCTACCCATGATCCAAGAGGGTCAGTACATGACCACAGTGGACTTAAAGGATGCCTACCTTCACATACCGATTCACAAAGATCATTATCGGTACCTGAGATTTGCCTTTCTAGACAGGCATTACCAGTTTGTAGTTCTTCCCTTCGGGTTGGCTACGGCCCTGAGAATCTTTACAAAGGTTCTGGGCTCACTTCTGGCGGTTCTAAGACCGCAAGGCATAGCGGTGGCTCCGTATCTAGACGACATAGGCGTCAAGCTTTCAAATGGCCAAGTCTCATACAGAGATAGTTCTGGCATTTCTGAGGTCGCATGGGTGGAAAGTGAACGTGGAAAAGAGTTCTCTATCACCACTCACAAGAGTCTCCTTCCTAGGGACTCTTATAGATTCTGTAGAGATGAAAATTTACCTGACGGAGTCCAGGTTATCAAAACTTCTAAATGCTTGCCGTGTGCTTCATTCCATTCCACGCCCGTCAGTGGCTCAGTGCATGGAAGTAATCGGCTTAATGGTAGCGGCAATGGACATAGTGCCTTTTGCGCGCCTGCATCTCAGACCGCTGCAATTATGCATGCTAAGTCAGTGGAATGGGGATTACTCAGATTTGTCCCCTCTACTAATCCCTTGGGTTTTTAAGATGGCTTATGTGTTTCCACCGTTTCCGCTGCTGCCTCGACTGATTGCCAAGATCAAACAGAAGAGAGCATCAGTGATTCTGATAGCGCCTGCGTGGCCACGCAGGACCTGGTATGCAGACCAAGTGGACATGTCGTCCTGTCCACCATGGTCTCTGCCCCTGAGGCAGGACCTTCTAATACAAGGTCCTTTCAATCATCCAAATCTAATTTCTCTGAGGCTGACTGCATGGAGATTGAACGCTTGATCCTATCAAAGCGTGGCTTCTCAGAGTCAGTTATTGATACCTTAATACAGGCACGGAAGCCTGTTACCAGAAAAATCTACCATAAGATACGGCGTAAATACTTATATTGGTGCGAATCCAAGAGTTACTCATGGAGTAAGGTTAGGATTCCTAGGATATTGCCCTTTCTCCAAGAGGGTTTGGAAAATGGCTTATCTGCTAGTTCGTTAAAGGGACGGATTTCTGCTCTGTCTATTCTTTTGCACAAGCGTCTGGCAGAAGTTCCAGACGTCCAGGCATTTTGTCAGGCTTTGGCTAGGATTAAGCCTGTGTTTAAAACTGTTGCTCCTCCGTGGAGCTTAAACTTGGTTCTTAAAGTTCTCCAAGGAGTTCCGTTTGAACCCCTTCATTCCATTGATATTAAGCTTTTATCTTGGAAAGTTCTGTTTCTGATGGCTATTTCCTCGGCTCGAAGAGTCTCTGAGTTATCTGCCTTACATTGTGATTCTCCTTATCTGATTTTCCATTCAGACAAGGTAGTGCTGCGTACTAAACCTGGGTTTTTACCTAAGGTAGTTTCTAACAGGAATATCAATCAAGAGATTGTTGTTCCATCATTGTGCCCTAATCCTTCTTCAAAGAAGGAACGTTTTTTGCATAATCTGGACGTAGTCCGTGCCCTGAAGTTCTATTTACAGGCAACTAAAGATTTTCGTCAAACTTCTTCCCTGTTTGTCGTTTACTCTGGTCAGAGGAGAGGTCAAAAAGCTTCGGCAAGCTCTCTCTCCTTTTGGCTTCGTAGCATAATACGTTTAGCCTATGAGACTGCTGGACAGCAGCCCCCTGAAAGGATTACAGCTCATTCTACTAGAGCTGTGACTTTCACCTGGGCCTTTAAAAATGAGGCCTCTGTTGAACAGATTTGCAAGGCTGCGACTTGGTCTTCGCTTCACACCTTTTCAAAATTTTACAAATTTGACACTTTTGCTTCTTCGGAGGCTGTTTTTGGGAGAAAGGTTCTACAGGCAGTGGTTCCTTCCGTTTAAGTTCCTGCCTTGTCCCTCCCATCATCCGTGTACTTTAGCTTTGGTATTGGTATCCCACAAGTAATGGATGATCCGTGGACTGGATACACTTAACAAGAGAAAACATAATTTATGCTTACCTGATAAATGTATTTCTCTTGTAGTGTATCCAGTCCACGGCCCGCCCTGTCTTTTTAAGGCAGATCTAAATTTTAATTAAAAACTCCAGTCACCACTGCACCCTATGGTTTCTCCTTTCTTGTTTTGTTTCGGTCGAATGACTGGATATGACATGTAGGGGAGGAGCTATATAGCAGCTCTGCTGTGGGTGATCCTCTTGCAACTTCCTGTTGGGAAGGGAATATATCCCACAAGTAATGGATGATCCGTGGACTGGATACACTACAAGAGAAATAAATTTATCAGGTAAGCATAAATTATGTTTTTTTCCTTAGCTGTGAAACCCCTTACATCTGTCAGCTTTCTTAACAAGTTTATTGGACATTATTGTCTGTCATGTGCCGTCTCGGGTGTATAATGAGCATTTAAAGGGACATGAAACCCCCAAATTTTATTTCATGATTTAGGTCGAACATAACATTTTAAACAACTTTTCAGTTTACTCCTATTTGTCAGGTTAGGAAATGTCCAGAAGAAGACCCAAATGCTAGGGCGAACTTAAACAACACCCTTGCACTCTGAGTTTAATCCAGGATGTGACCCCACGACAACCTCTAAAAAAAATGTACTCACGATATGGAGCAGAGTTAGCCTGAGTCCAAAGTAATTCAAGATATCAGCCAAATAGACTTCTGAGTAAGGAACTGGTTTTAGGAAATGTCTTCCACAGAATCAGGAGAACAGGGATAGTCCACTTATACTCAGACAGAGGAAGGGTAAAACAAGAAATAATTAATAATGCAGGAGTAGGTAACTTGTTATCAGGCAGTTTGAGGGTTAACACTGTGTAGTCAGTCCTTGCAGAGTTTGGCAACAGGTTATCAGGCAGTTTGTAGGTTAATACTGAATAGTCAGTACATGCAGAGTTAGACAACAGGATATCAGGCAGTTTGAGAGTTAATACAGATTAATCAGTACTTGCAGAGATTGGCAACAGGTTATCTTGCAGTTTGAGAGTTTCACAGAATAAACAGTTCTTGCAATATTTGGCAACAGGATATCAAGCAGTTTGAAGGTTTACACTGTATAAACAGTATTTGCAGAGTTTGGCAACAGGTAAACATGCATTTTGAGAGTTTCACAGAATAAACAGTTCTTGCAATGTTTGGAAACAGGATATCAAGCAGTTTGAAGGTTTACACTGAATAAACAGTATTTGCAGAGTTTGGCAACAGGTAAACATGCAGTTTGAGAGTTTTGCAGAATAAACAGTACTTGCAATGTTTGGCAACAGGATATCAGGAAGTTTGAGGTTTAACCCTGCATAGTCAGTCTTTGCAGAGTTTGGAAACAGAAAATCAGCAGTTAGAGAGTTTCCACATCGAAGTCCTCACAGGAGCCACAAAGAGTAACAAACAAACGGGCACTGAAGAAACAGGAAGCCCGGAATAAAAAGCCTGGTAGGGACATCATCAGGAAGGGGCGGCTCAGACTACCTACCAATCAAGCACACAGAGAGGACCGGCGGAGCTTCCCAGCGGCTGAGCGTGACAATATTATCATATTTGTTTCATTCTCTTAGTATCATTTGTTGAAGGAGCACCAATGCACTACTGGTTTCTAACTAAACACTTGGGTGAGCCAATGACAATCGGTATATATAGGCAGCCACCAATCAGCAGCTAGAACCTAGGTTGTTTTCTGCTCCTGAGCTTACCTAGATAGAAACTTTCAGCAAAGAGGAGGAAGCAAATTAAATAATAGAAGTAAATTGGAAAGTTGTTTTAAAATGCTATGTTCTGTCTGAATCATGAATGTCTAATTATGACTGTACTGTCCCTTTAAGGCCTTCAGTACTGTCAGTGAGTTATGGTACTTGATGTCTCATTGCCACCACTCAGCTGTCCTAGGACCCAAAGAAATGTTGCTGTTTAAGACTAAAAATGTATTCTTTATAATAGCAACTGGTCAATGGTGTCTTTTTCTTTTCAGCGGGGCAGCTTAGTGCCATGCTTCATACCCAGAGTATAGCTTGGCAGCTGGCACTATGTGAAGCAGCAAGTTATCGGTAGTGAAATGGGAAACAACTGCTTTTGTTGTTAAAGTTGTTGTCCCCAGACCAGTTTTAAGCAGCTGAAATAAGGATGCCTTTAGACCACGCAAGATGCAGAGGGTAGAACTAGATAAAGAAATTGGCAAGCGGCTAGTATCGGTGGTAAGACAGAAGCTGGCGGTGCATAAATCAGAATTAATAAATGTCCTGAAGTAAAGAAAGTGGACAGAGTACCCAAGAACAGATTGGGGGCATAACTTGGGGGTTTTCAGGAGCATAGTGCATCAGTAAATGTACATGCGCATACCCATGCTCTAGAGAGAAGCAAGGTAAATGCTAGACATGATGTGAAACGCCACTGTATGTGACACATGTATGCATGTACTGACTCCTTGTGACAAAGGCTACGTGTTAGAAGTAAGGCTCTGAGTGTGGTTCATATCTTGCTATGCTTTAGGGATCATATGTGTATAATTTTTAAGACATTTTAGTAATTTTTCCATCCAACAAAGACCGCTTTTGTTTGTCACTTGTGCCAGTGATTTTCATAACTGGACTTATCTATTTAATAAAAACCCATAAATAATAACATAAAACATACACAGAGAGAAGCCCCCCTTTTAGCCCAATTGTTCATTTCACAGAAGAGAACTTTCTTAGAGTATATCCATCTGATCCTGCCTAAAAAGGACGGTCCTGTCCCAAAATGCCAGGCAATCCTCCTCTAAACAAGTAACATGGCAACGCCAGATGATCATTTTAGCCTTCTGTGGGCCTCGTCAGGTGCAACCATATCCCTCTAGGCACATTGAGCAGGGAGTCCATGTCTGGTTTCCCCCATCACCTTAAGAGAAACATTCTCCAGTATCATCATAAAAATATACACAGAAGGAGAAGCACTCAACTGGGAATAACTTAATGGCTCAGTAGCTTTATCTTTGATAAAACAATCATCCGGGGTCGTGTTTCTTCGCTAGTGAAGGATTGCCTGGTATTTCACAACTGGACCTTTCTTTTAAGGCAGGATCATACTGATATACTTGAGGAAAATTTTCTTCTGTGAAAAGCACAATTGAGCTTAAAGAGGATGATCCTATGTGGTGACCCGCCGAAGAACAAGCTACTAAGACAATGCCAGTTCCTGATTGAGTGCTTCTTTCTCTGTGTAAATTCAAGAAAAACTCCATCAGATTGATGACCATTCCTCCTACCTTTTTTTCAAATAACAGCATATGTTGTATTATTATGGCCTGTGAATTATTTTCCTATGGCACAAGACGAGTGAAATCAGGCACATTTTATAAATTCACAGACTAACAGCACACCAGGAATGTTTGTCTCCTGCATTGTTTTCAGGCACATTCTTTGTAATCTATATATTTTGGTCGAGTACTGTGTATTATAACATTCCTGGTGATTTCCCTGCGCCACCTATAGACAGGACCATGGGATTTAAACAGGGACATTCTGATACAAAAATGACATCCTTTTATTGTTTATAGTCTATCATTATTGCATTACTGACACTAGATAGCTTTAAACACATACTTAAAGTGCTGCTTGTGTTTTTGCGCCCTTGCAGCTCC
Organism: Bombina bombina; assembly: GCF_027579735.1. Lineage (NCBI taxonomy): Eukaryota > Metazoa > Chordata > Amphibia > Anura > Bombinatoridae > Bombina > Bombina bombina. The sequence goes on along the minus strand of NC_069506.1, from coordinate 278,619,427 downwards.
TGAGATGGACATAATTGGTGATTGGCGGCATTGTGTAGCTTCCTGTTGGCTCACAGCTTTGATATTTTCTGGACATGGAGGATAAAAACTCTTCACAATACAGTATTGTCTTGTGTGTTTTATATGGTTTGCTATTTCTTGTCCTCAGACAGCATTTGTCTCCCTAAGTTCACAGTGTCTTTTGCATACAGTTTAGCTGCTTGAGAAGTTTCAGACTCTCTAATCTTCTTACATGCTGTTATAAAATGGCATGGGGCTCTAGATTCCCTGATATGAGTTAGAATTTTTACATGGAATTCCATTCATGGCTTCCATGGCACCATCGATGGTCTATGTGTAAAGTATACATTTTATTTTACTATCCAGAAGTCTGCCTGAGGCTCCTATTAACTGATTCGGAATGTAAATCAGATGGAGTGCTTAGAGTATGACTGAGGCTTCAGCTCCTTTGCCTGCATTATATGTCCCTGTAAATCCTTTCAGCCTGAACAATACAAACTCTTGTGTGCTGAATATTCCCATTATTCACTGCAGTCCCTGTATGTGTCCATGTTCCATAGCGAAGGTGTTGGGCGATAAACGGCCGGCTTTTTATTCTGTGTATCCCTGTGATGTTGTAGGAGGTACCTTGCAGTATTGTTGTATAGGGTATATTGACAGAAGAGCAGGCCGGGAGCAGGTAAGTTGCTCACCAGTGAGTCTTGTTGAAGTCTGACATCATTTAGCAGTCTACTTTTTTCTCATTTCTTTTATATAAGTTGTCAGCTGCACTACGTAAACTGGTTTAGTCTGATGTAATTTTATTATAAGGAAAACATTTGTTACAATTGAATCTGACAGATGTGTTCCAGTGTTTGAGTTGCTTTCTATTCTCTTCTAATCTGTATTTCTTACAGTGAAGAGAATATGGGGAAAGGCACCTGAAGCTAAAACATGTCTATTATTGGTGGGTCATATTGGCACTTACCAAGGAGTCATAAGTTACATTAACATTTTATAACCTCATGGGTTTAACAGCAACATTCTCTTGTCATTCATCTCTTCAGCACATATAAGTTTTTAGATTATAATTTTGTGGTTCACAATAGAAATAAAATAGTCATAAGTAAAAACCACAATGTTATATTACATATATTATTGATTGGGACTATTATTGGCTAGTAATTGATTTTTATAAAATCAGATCCTTGTTAGACTAATTTACATTCAAACAGAGAGATATGTTTTTATTTTAAAGGGATACTAAATCCCAGCATTTTCTTTTCTTTTCATGGCTACATTTGAGCACCATTCAGCAAGCGCTACCCATGTGCTGAACCAAAAACGGGCTTGCTCCTAAGCTTACATTTACTGCTTTTTCAAATAAAGATACACAGAGAAAGCAGAAAAATAGGATAATAGGAGTAAATTAGAAAGTTGCATGCTCTATCCGAATCATGAAAGAAAATAATTGGTATCTTTTTAAGTAGGAAAATAATATTTGGAACATTGACGCAGCTTTAAAATTATTATTTTTAGCAAAATATCTTGAAAATTAGCAGCGAGCACTATTAATACAAAATGTTGAAATGTGATTAATATACACTTTTTAGTTCAACATTTTTAGAACCATAGTACTTTATGCATAAAAACTATTGTATAATTTCAAAATTAAGTATATATTTCTGAATACCTAAAAAAAAAATAAAAATGTAAAATGAGAATACAAAATTTGGAAGTATGAGTATATTAGAATTATTTATTTAAGGACGTCGATATTAAATTACTTATGCAATAAATAATGTATATAACTGTAGAAGTATATAGACTAAGCCTAATATGATCGCTAAACTTAGTAATTCTCTTGTTAATAAAATATGATTTTTAATTAATATTTAGCAAATCTCTTATTTTGCTAAACAGGTAATGCTGTCAATGATTGTATTTTTGTAATTAATTTGGTATAATTCGTTTTAATACATAAGGCTGTTTGGATTTATTATAGATGTGAGCCTAATTAGTGTCTGTTATTAATTTTCTGTCGTCCATGCATACTATTCAGTTTGTATATGATCTCACCAGAGATTTATGAGCACTTTATTGTATATTTCCCTTTTGCTCCCTTACATTACCTGAGTGGTTTTACCTATATATTGCTATCTGCAAGGGCTTTCGTCAGTTTAGATAATTTATGTATAATGGCAAGTAATAAAGCTATCAGCCTTTCATTTGTTACTTTACACTTGGCTATACCATTTGCTTTGAGTTTACAGGATCTTCAGCTATTACTGTGAAAGAACATGTTACCATATTTCCAAAACTAACCTCATACACATACAAAATATTCTGTGTATTCTGATATTTTTTTTGTTAGTTTTGTATATGTGGTGGTTATTAGATACTGTATAAAGTTATAAATATATTATAATTTTGTTTATTTTTATTTTCTTTGTAATTCATTTTGTCTTTTCCAATTATTATTAGTATTGTTATAATATTATTAATAATTGTTATTATGAAAATTCAGTACAAAACCAAGCAGGGACTTGCTGTCACACATCAGAGGTGTAAAGTAATGTTCAGAATTAGCTTAATTGGATTATGTATAAAACTATCCTGAGAATTAACGAAGCTACATTTCATTAGGAAATAATTTGCAGGCTTAATGGGCCTTCTGGTCATTATTTGTCCTTTAACATGTATCTTTCTGTGTAACTGTCATCAAAATATAAAACACACTGTCACTGGGAATACAGTGTAACATTACTGTCTTTTACACAATAAGCTATCACCAGTAGCGCACATTAATTTACATTATCTCTTCTACAGAGCCCAGAGGGTAGCTATGACCTGAACTCAAATGATCCTGACCCCATGCCGCACCCTGATGGTGACAGTGACAATCATCATGGGACAAGATGTGCTGGAGAGATTGCAGCTGCTCCCAATAACAGTTTCTGCGCTGTGGGAGTGGCTTATGGCAGCCGGATCGCAGGTTTGTAGTAGGTCTAAAACTGTATAAAGATGTATATTATTCACATTGCGTGACTGAGTGTTGTTTCAATTTTGTGTTGCAAGTATTCCCACAGGCGTATGTTTGATTTTTCCTCTTTAACAGAAATAACAATAATGCTTATGTGGAAAAATATCAATCATGCATATTGCAGAGTTTGACATTTTCTTTGGATCCAGAGAAATATATACTTTTCTGTATACATATTTGCTTTTTAAAGTCCAATTTTAGTGAAATTTGAAAGCAGCTCATTTATGTAAATATTGCACAACTCTTGCATAACGACAGAAACGTAGCGAAAATGCGCACCCTGAGAGGTGAGGAACAATATTATCTAGGCCTTGCGGCTCACTGAGTACACAACAACCAGTACAGTCCCAATGATTATGGTATCCGTAGATGCTGAAAAAGTGTTTCATAGGGTGGGCTGGCAGGTCTTGAGATAGGCGCTTCATGGCGAAGAAATCCTACTTACAAATTCTAGAATTTCTCTACAATACACAGTAGAATCACTGCATTGGATGAATTTGGTCTCTTTTCACACTTCTTGAGAGTGATGAGATTTTTTTTTTGTGCCTCAATGTGATTTTCATGCCCTGAAGGAAACATGTCCGTGTTACACATAAAACACGTCACTGAGGTATCTGAGAATATGATTATCCCCTGGCAATCGGGTTCTTTTTTTTTTTTTTCTTCAAGAGAATTATTCCACCTTATTATATACCTTTGATAGGGACTTCAAACACTGGACAGATAAGCCAGTGTCTTGCTAGGGGTGCATCATGCTTTATTCATTACAAGCTGTACCTATACCTTCACTAAGGACCTTCCTACATAAATTACAATCTATAGTTAATAACTTTATATGGGGCAATATTAAATCCAGAATCCATAAACCCACCATGTACAGATGGGGCTAGGAAGTACCTATAATTTGTGACTACTACAGATCAGTCTCTCTTCAAGACATTGTGAAATGGCTGTAGCAATAGTAAAGCCTGGGTTGCTTTAGAAGCACACCTGCTACAGAATTCATAGATAGAAAGACTCCTGTAAGTAACGGGTAGTTGTTAATTTGTTACTGGCTATACTGCATAGCAAATTAACAGCTACCCGTTACTTAGAGGAGTCTTTTTCAAAAATGGGATAATATTACAGCCCACAACACTGACATATCAACTAAACACTCCACTCTCCAATGACACGTTACATACTAAGCAAAGCTATGGGGGTCTCATCTATAGCTTAGCCCCAGATGGATTTGGTTGATTTCACTACCATTATACCACTTCCTTGGTAAAGTCAAGAACAGGGAGGAAATAAAGAGTGTTGGCAATGGATTGTTGGCCAACTCTCAGATGTACCATTTTCTCCAAACATCAGCACACAAAACCTATTATATATGAAATCCTGATTAAATTTAAACAAATGTTCATCTCAAAAATGGTAACAAAAAATATCCTTATATTAATCTAATGTTAAGTATAAGCGAGGATGCCCCCAGACAACCATTTCCAGCCAGATGGGAGAGAAAATTGGGCCATTGGGGTAGAGGTAGAAGAGTGAGAAAGACCATTTAAATTCACAAAAAAATATTGTTATCCTCTCAGCTGTTGTAATTAATCACAAAATCACTTTTGCACTGTTATCTTACACCATGTAGACTGAAAAGTGTGTGAAGCACAAGGCTTGGTGGCTCTGCCCATCTCTTGCATCTTCATGGGACACAGTCAACCAACCAGTTAACCAAGAAATTGCTTAATCCCTCATTCATCTTGGATTTTATATTTACTAATTTATACAAGCGGCCAACCATTGTGTTTTTTTGTTTTTGGGTTGTTTTTTCCATCTTAATATGGGAAGAGTCCACAGCTGCATTCCTTACTTGCGGGAAATACTGAATCTAACCACCAGGAGGAGGCAAAGACACCCCAGCCAAAGGCTTAAATACCTCCCTCACTTCCTCATAACCCCAGTCATTCTTTGCCTTTCGTCACAGGAGGTTGTCAGAGAAGTGTTAAAAGATTTCGTAGTAGTCTCTTATGGAGGGTAGTACTCTTGGAGATGGGACTGGAGTTTTAAGTAGTCCTGTCAGCCTCTCAGTGAGAGCATGGATGAAAGTTAGAGTCCAGAGATGCAGGGAGAGTCTTTCTGTGAAACCATCCCGACTCGTATTAACAGCTCCATAGGCAATCGGCGTTGACGAGTTTAGCTGCCTGCTTTCTTCACTCAAGTCCATGTCAGAAGCGATGCTATCATCTGTCACACTTGAAGGGCTGTGTTCCTGTTCCACGGCGTAGATTCTGGTAAGATTGTTTCATATTTTATACATTTATGATAACGCAAGAAGACAGGGTCACAGTGTGACTCCTTTTTATCTGTATAGAATCAAGGGTTAATATCTCCTTACCGTGATTATTGAACGGGGGGAATAATCTTATATGTTTATTTGATTTTATGCTGCTTTTATGTGTGAGATGTTATGGGCTCATAGGCTGTTATAGAATATGCAGGTTTCACTTTCACTTTGAGAGCCATGCAGCTTACAAGCTTGACCCGCTTTCTCATAGCAGGGACGGTCCTGCATTGTATACCATGTGATTCATTCCCTTTTTTCCTGACCGGGTGTCTATCAGAGAGGAGTCATAAATCTCTGTACTGTCTGGGTCATAGGAGGTGGTGAGTGCCCCAGCCATTGGGGTATAAGGGTGCTGTTTTTTTAAAAATAAAATAAGATGTTTTATTTCTCTAGTTCTCCGGTTATTGCATTAGCATTAGCGATGGATGATTCTGTTACTTTAGAGGGCACTCCCTCACTTCCTAATGAGTAATTCCTGTTTATATGGTGAGGAGGCCTTAGTTCCACCCTCTCAATTATGTTCCATATGCCTTGATAATGTGATATCAAACATGTTTGATACCACGGAGCTGTCCACCTCTGAGGAGTTGTCGTCCATTGAGGTGCGTACCCTACATTCTTATATCTCTACACATGCAGTTTTCCTGTAGCATTGCTGATCCTCCATCTGGAGGGGGCCTTTTTTGACCAGACGTTACTGCGCAGTTCAAATGGCGGTGTCTGCGGCCTTTAATGCTTTACCTCGCCCTGCTAAGCGCAAGTGAAAGGTTACATATTGCAAAAATATATAAAATGTAAAAGATGAAAAAAAAAGAAGAAAAAAGTGCAAAAATGCAGAAATACAAAAAATATAAAAATATCAAAATTGGTATAAAAAAATCTGTATCAAAATAACAAATTTGTAAAAAAGTGTTTTTTATGTGAAAAATGTCTTTGATATTGATTCCAAAAGAGGGTGATAGGAAATCCTACTGGAGGATGTTGATTTTCTCAAAAGTAGATCCTCCTGTGTGATAGTGTGAAACCTAAAAATAAAAAGGAATAATAGTGCAATAACGCTAAGGGCTTTTTTAAAACAAGAAATAGGCTTACCATATATTGTTATTCTCAGGAAGGTCCCATCCCTAAATGGGATGGTGTTTTCTTCACCCTTGCTAAACGTACTGCTATCCCGCTTGAGGATAGTTCTTCGTTTGAAGAGCCCATGGATAAAAGATGGAAACTCTGTTAAGAAAGATGTTTCAACATACAGGATATTTGTTTCAACTGGCAGTGGATGTTGCCACGGTTACTGGAGAAACTACCTTATGGTGTGACGCTTTATAGGATTTGATCGGGGTGGAGGATACCCTCGACGTTACTCAGAAAAGATTTACGGCCTTGAGGGTTGGTAATTCTTTTATCTGTGCTGCTATTAGGCAGTTTATTTGCTTGAATGCTATGGCTTCAGCTTTTTCTGTTCAGGCCCGTCGGGCTCTGGCTGAAGTCATGGTCTGTGGATATGACTTTTAAGTCTAGACTTTATCCCTCCCTTTAAGGAAATGATTTTGCCTGGTACAGGCCTGGACTCAAATTATCTCCACGGTCACAGGGGGGCAAGGGTGCCCTCCTACCGCATAAGTATATGAACTTATATTAGGGACGATTTCCGTTCTGATAAAGCCCATGTCAGCAGTCCTCTACTAAACCAGAGCAAAAAACCAAGAGCTCTTGGAAGCCGGCTCAGTCCTGGAATAAATCCAAGCAGAGCAAGAAGCCCACCGAGTCTACGTCGACATGATTGGGCGGTCCCCGGTCCTCTTCTGGATCGTGTAGGTGGCAGTATGTTGCTCTTTTTAGTCGTTTGGTTTAGGGACGTGCAGGATCCATGGGTCCTCGAGGTCATAGCTCAGGGTTACAAGATAGGTTAAGTCTCAGCCACCCAAGGGCAGATTCCTCCTGTCTTCCTGACCAGAAAGGAGGGAAGCCTTTCTGGGGTGTGTATGGGATCTGTCCTCTAGTAGTTATTGTCCCGGTGCCTATCGCAGTGAGAGGTTTGGGATACTATTCAAACCTTTTCTTGGTCCCTAAGAAGGAGGAAACTTTCTGTCCGATTCTGGACCTAAAGTGCTTAAACAGGTTTTTAAATGTCCCTCATTTAAGATGGAGACAATAAGGTCCATTCATCCCCTCGTTTGAGAGGGGTAGTTTATGACCACGATAGATCTGAAGGATGCTCCCTTCTCGTACCAATCCTCGAGGACCACTTCCAGTTCCTAAGGTTTGCATTCCTGGACCAGCACTTCCAGTTTATTGCCCTTTTTTTGGTCTAGCTAAAGAAATTTTTCGAAGAGTGGACTATTTGTAATATCTCCTCTGTCTTCTTCGATCCCATGGATGGCAGATAATCTAGAGAGAGTTCTCTTGTATCAAGTACCAGGGTAGAATTCTCGGTTACTATAATAGTCTTCATAGACATGAGAATATTTCTAACAGACCAGAGACGTTGCAAGCTAGCTTCAACATGTCTTGCCCTCCAGATCTCCTTAAGGTCATCTGTGGCTCGGTTTATGGAGGTGATTGGTCTCATGGTCTCCAGCATGGATATCATTTCCTTTGCCAGGTTTCACCTCAGACTGTTGCAACTGCGCATGTTGAACAAGTAGAACGGCGATCATTCGGATCTGTCTCAACAGATTTCTCTGGACAACCAATCGGGAGAATCGCTCTCTTGATGGTTTTGTCAGGATCACTTGTCCTGAGGGACGTCCGTCTCAAGACCATCCTGGGTGAGTGTGACTACGGTTGAGAGTCTGTCAGGATGGGGAGCTGTTTGGGGTGCCAGGAAGGCACAGGGCTTCTGGTCTCAGGAGGTAAATCTCCCTCCTGATCCTATTTTGGATCTTCGGGCAATATACAATGCTCTGAAGGCTTGGCCTCTGCTTGGTTTGTTCCAGTTAATCAGATTCCAATTAAACAACATATCCTCGATGGCTTACATCAACCATCAGGGGCTAACGAGAAGCTCCCTAGTTTTGAGGGAAGTATCTCAGATTCTGCTATGGGGGATTCGCATTTGTTCGCTGTCAGTGATCCACATTCCGGGTGTGGACAACTGGGAAGCAGATTTCCTCAGCAGACAATCCTTTCATCCAGGAGAATGGTCTCTCCATCCCGAGTGTTTGCAGAGATTTGCAAGAGCAAGATCTTATAACATCTCAATACCAAGCTACCCAGATAGGGGTCGAGGTACAGGGATCCTCAGGCAGAGCTAACAGATGCATTAGCGGTGCCTTGGAGGTTCAACCCAATTTATCCTTTCCGACCGTTTCCACTACTTCCTAGTGTAGTGGCTTGAGTCAAGCAGGTGTCAGTGATACTGACTGCTCCGTCTTGGCCGCGAAGGATATGGTTCGCGGATCTAGTGGGGATATCATCCCCGTAGAAGTTACCTTGTTGCAGGGATCTGCTGACCAAGGTCTCTTTGTTCATCAATGTCTAGATTCTCTGAGGCTGACTGCGTGGAGATTGAACTTTTAGTCCTAGCCAAGAGAGGGTTTTCTTAAAGAGCTATTTTTACTCTAATTCAAAAATAGCTGTATGAGGAAGTGGTGGAGGTATTTAAGCCTTTGGCTGGGGTGTCTTTGCCTCCTCCAGGTGGCCAGGTTCAGTATTTTCCACAAGTAAGGAATGCAGCTGTGGACTCTTCCCATACAGATAGAAATTAAATTAGCAGGTAAGCATAATTTTTATGTTTTTTTGCAAAATTAATTTACAAATATTACACTTTTGCATAAACCGTGGCAAGTCCTTAATAGGAAGGAGATGGAAACAAGTGATATCCCCCCACTCACCAGTAATAGCAAGTAAGAGTGATGGAACTCTTAGCCCTATAGGAGTATTATTACTTGAGAAGAAATAGGATTAACTAATATCTTCAAATCCACTTGTATTGAGAGAAGACGTTTGTCTAAAAGGGACCGTAAACACCAAAAGTTACTACCTTGTATATAAGACTTTGTGGACTGTCCCCTTATCTCCGCTCTTTTGACAGACTTGCATTTCAGGCAATTAGTGCAGACTCTTAAATAACTCCATGGGAGAGAGCACACTGTAATCTATATGGCACACATGAACAGTACATGTTATTAGCTATTCACAGCCAGACTGAGATAAGAGGTGGACTGCAAAGTCTTAAAAATTAGCCTAAAAGCCTACCTAGATTTAGCCTTTAACAAAAAATACTAAGAAATAAAAGCAAATTTGATGATGATAATAAATTGGAAAGGGGGGGCGAAGCCAGCGCTCAACGGAGATGGCTGCGCTTATGTGAGCTCTGTGCTCCCTTCAGGGCAAAACAACAAATAAAACACCCTAATAGAGGTATGGGATGACCTAAAGCTGTTTGCTGTTGAGGAGGAAGACATTGGTGGTGAGATACAAGGACTAAACAAACCAGCCTGTATTTTGATTCTGCTTTTGAGCAATCTACATTACGGCAAGATAAGCCACGTGGGCTGCCAACTTTAGACGCAGCGGCTGACAAATGAGCACACTACAAGACAGCTGTAGGATTCCTTGAGCAAGGGGACAAACACGAAGGTTAACCCGGCATATAATAACAAGCCGGCAACATTTATGTAAGACCATTTAGGCGCCCGATCCCTGCACAAATATGGCGCTATATTCCTGGCACTTATAAATACTCATGTAGTGATAAGACGCCTGCATCTCCTCATAAATTAGAACAAACGCAGCAGATCTGTGAATTGCATATAATTGGGCCTGGTCAGAAAAGTTTATAACATCAGCGGCCTGCACTATGTCAGTTTTCTCTACACCTATTGCCTGCAGTTAATTCTAAGCAACACAAGTATGTTGATAGGAGCTGTCTGATGTCCTTTACTAAGATAGCTTGAAGATTGATATATACTGAATTATGATCAGCATGTGTGTACTGCGGTAGTGGGGAAGTCAAAAGAAACTATATAGATATGCTTTTATAAAAAAAATTGATGTAACTTGCAGACAAAATACAAAGCTCCTCCTTCCAACTACAAATCCCCTTTCGCCAGATTTATTACCCAACCTGCCAACCACTTGGAAGATATCTGCTGTGGGGAATATTTGAAATATTTTATAATCTCTGAGGGGTCAATATGTCACCTAAAAAGGGAAATAAGTCTGATAAGACAAGCAAAAAGCAGGGGCAGACCCCTTCAGTAAATCATTTCTTTAAGACTTTGGAACTCCCGGCTTCCGCTCCAACCAAGCCCACTGATGTACACTCTAGAACCCCCTCATCATCGTCAGAGTCTGAATCAGAAAATTCGGTTTCAGCTATTACTATCCCTAAGGCTTTCTTTCTCTGCCATCCAAAAAAGACTTTACTTCACTGGTTTGCCAAGTTAAGCAGTGCATCTGAGAGGAGATTGCAGAAATAAAAAAGGAAATCACAGACATTGGTCAGAGGGTGGAGAAGCTAGAGGGTCAATCAGACCTTTCCAGTTCTAATCTTACTTTTCTTAGGGCTAAAGTAGTCAAGCAGGACAATGCCATGGCTCAAATGGAAAACAAAATTGACGACCTGGAAAACAGGAGCCGTCGTAGCAACATCAGAATCCGGGGAATCCCCGAAACAGTGTCCCCAACAGATCTTGAGTCATATCTACAAGGCCTTTTTACATCTTTACTGGAGACTGGCGATGACGCCACCATAGCTCTTGATCGTTTCCATAGAGCCCTTAGAGCTAAGCCCTTGGGGGATCAACCACCGAGATGTAATTGTTAAAATCACTAGTTACCCTATGAAAGAAGAAATAATGAAGAAGGCGAGGCAAAAGTATCCAATAAAATTCAGATCAGACCCCTTACAGGTTTTTGAAGACCTGACACACAGGACTTTATTGAAAAGGAGAGAACTCAGGCCATTAACGACCAAACTGAGACAACTTAATATCCCATATAGATGGGGCCACCCGTTCCACTTGCAAATCACATGGAAAGGCAGGAAGATGTTATGCCACTCGCAGGAATACATTGACCAGATATGCAAGGAACTAGACATCAACCTACCTCCACTTCAAGAGGACACCAATCAACCTACAACTACAGGTACATTGCATCCACCACTGCTCCCACAAAGAGGAGAATGGCAGGATGTATCTTCAAGGAAGCCTCGCAAAAATAAGCCTGGCTCTATATCACCTGACTCGATGGAATGACTGCCCTTGGAGGGTAATTGATGTATGGTGTAACTTTTCCTTTAAGTGCATAGATTTGATGTTATACAGGAGCGGGCTTTATCCTAGGTTCCGCATAAGTATAAGCTAAGTATATGGTTTGAAGATGTTGGGAGGTGGGCACGGAAGTTAATACTCATGTAAACTATGTAATGTGATGTTTCCTCCTACCTTATAATAGTGTATCATTAATTACAGGCTTTATGTCCCCTATAAGGTCTCAAACTATGTTACAACACAGGCCTAGTCTGAATTTCAATAATTCCACATTGCAATTAATCAGACGCCGAAAGCCCACTTAAAACTTTATCATATGTTCAAAGGAACATCCTTTTTAGATACCCTCTTCACACCAAGTGGTGTTTCATACCTTTAATAAATATAAACATGCCCAATAGGGGATTTTTTCTCCTACTCTAGAGGATTTTAATTCTCTTCTGTTTTAGTTACACCTGTTGTGTACTTTTAGTTATTAATATTTTTGCATTACTGTTATTTAAATGTGTTATTATGGTTTATCCAGGGATCTTTGACAAATGTTGGAAATATTATTGCATCAAAATTGGCTCTACAGTCACCCGGTTGTTCATTTGGTGAGATAATATGGTAAGGTTGTCTTTAAATGCGCAAAATGTTCAGATAATTACACAAAATGTAAAGGAGTTTAACTGTCCTTGCAAACGGGCCCTAGCTTTAAGGGACTTACGTAAGAGAGGGGGGCATATATTATTGATACAGGAAACCCATTTTAAAGGTGACACAGTCCCCAGGTACTTTTCTTCCCATTACCCCCAACATTATCATAGCACAAACATTGTTAAAAAAACAAACAGAGTGAGCATACTGATTCACAAAACCATTCCATTTAAACTCCAGCAATTGGACAAAGATAAGGAGGGTAGATACTTGGGCCCCTAACACAGGCCAAGATAAATTTTTCTCCCAAATCACCACTAAAGTCACTGACTTTCATAAATGCCCTCTTACTGTTGCTGGAGACCTAAATATTCCCTTGGATCCTGAAATAGCTCAAATCCCAATACCTGGACTAATCAAAAATTACTCCATTCTATATGGAGAGATATAAAATCCTTGACTCTCCACGATGCTTGGAGATACTTCCACCCACAAATGAAAGATTATACTTTCTTCTCAAATCCACAAAAAAAGTCACTCTAGGATTGACTATATATTAGTAGACCATATTGCACTATCTCTAGTTAAAGTAATCCACATAAAACATACTTCATGGTCAGACCACTCCACGGTGGAATGCACTGTGAAATGGCCCTCAATCCCGATTTTAAACCCTTTTGTATGGAGGTTAGACGATTCATTGCTGTCGGACCCGCAGATTTTGGAGAGATTGAATAAACAACTAGATTTGTACTTTTCCCTTAATAACCTTCCGGAGTCTAATTCCACCATAGTCTGGGAAGCCCACAAAGCCTTTATACGAGGCGAGTTTATCAAGATTAAAGCCTACAAATGTAAGCAATCCTTAAAAACTTACACTAGATTAGCACAGGAGGTTACAGAAGCAGATTACCTCCTAAAACTAAACCCGAGTGACCAGTCTCTCCTTGCTGCTTTAAAAGATAAACGTAATAACTTTTCCCAGCAATTAAAAATAGAGGGGGGTAGTTATCAAGCTGTCAACCTCAAATACGCTGCGTATTCCGCAGCGTATTTGTGGCGAGGCTGATACGCCTTAGTTATCAAAGGCTCGAGACCGGCAAAAGTAGAATTTTGTGACGTAAGCTTCGATCCGCCGGACTCAGTCCGACACAGATCGATTCTTACGTCACTCCAGATGTTCCGCACACAAGTGCGGCACATTCTCACTACTTTTGCTAGCTATCAAAAAACTAGCAGGTACGCTCGGCACTTTTACGGCCCAGCGTACCTGGTTTTCAAAGCGCCAGCCTGGAGGCGGCGGATCCCATAGGAATCAATGGGAGTCTGACCATAGCGAAAGTACAAGTTCGCTGCTGACAGACATCCCATTGATTTGTATGGGAGCTGTCTGCACCTAACACCCTAACGTACCCCGAGTCTAAACACCACTAATCTGACCCCCCCTACACCGCCGCAAATAAATAAAGTTATTACCCCCTAAACCGCCGCTCCCGGAGCCCACCGCAAGCTACTCTATACATATTAACCCCTAAACCGCCGCTCCCGGAGCCCACCGCAACTATAATAAATGTATTAACCCCTAAACCGCCGCTCCCGGAGCCCACCGCAACTATAATAAATGTATTAACCCCTAAACCGCCGCTCCCTGAACCCGCCGCAACCTATATTAAATGTATTAACCCCTATCCTGCCCCCCCTACACCGTCGCCACCTATAATAAATTTATTAACCCCTATCCTGCCCCCCACTACGCCGCCGCCACTGTAATAAAATTATTAACCCCTAAACCTAACCCTAACGCCCCCTAACTTAAATATTAATTAAATAAATCTAAATAAATTACCTCTTATTAACTAAATGAATCCTATTTAAAACTAAATACTTACCTTTAAAATAAACCCTAATATAGCTACAATATAAATAATAATTATATTCTAGCTATCTTAGGATTTATTTTTATTTTACAGGTACCTTTCAATTTATTTTAACCATGTACAATAACTATTAAATAGTTATTAACTATTTAATAGCTTACCTAGCTAAAATAAAGAGAAATGTACCTGTGAAATAAATCCTAACCTAAGTTACAATTACACCTAGCACTACACTATACTTTAATAAATTATTCCTATTTAAAAATAAATACTTACCTGTAAAATAAACCCTAAGATAGCTACAATGTAATTAATAATTACATTGTAGCTATTTTAGGATTTATATTTATTTTACAGGTAACTTTGTATTTATTTTAGCTAGTTAGAATAGTTATTAAATAGTTATTAACTATTTAATAACTACCTAGCTAAAAGAAATACAAAATTACCTGTAAAATAAATCCTAACTTAAGTTACAATTAAACCTAATACTACACTATCATTAAATTAACTAAATAAACTACCTACAAATAACTACAATGAAATACAATTACATAAACTAACTAAAGTACAAAAAATAAAAAAAGCTAAGTTACAAAAAATAAAAAAATAAGTTACAAACATGTTAAAAATATTACAACAATTTTAAGCTACTTACACCTAATCTAAGCCCCCTAATAAAATAACAAACCCCCCAAAATAAAAAAAAACCCTACCCTATTCTAAATTACATAAATTTCAATGCTCTTTTACCTTACCAGCCCTTAAAAGGGCCATTTGTGGGGGCATGCCCCAAAAAGTTCAGCTCTTTTGCCTGTAAAAGAAAAATACAACCCCCCCCCCAACATTAAAACCCACCACCCACATACCCCTAATCTAACCCAAACCCCCCTTACAAAAACCTAACACTAATCCCCTGAAGATCATCCTACCTAGAGTCGTCTTCACTCAGCCGAGCCACCGATGGAACTGAAGAGGACATCCGGAGCGGAAGAAGTTAATCCTCCAAGCGGCGCTGAAGAAATCTTCCATCCGATGAAGTCATCATCCAGGCGGCGCTGAAGAAGTCTTCGATCCGGCCGATGTCATCTTCAAAGAGGCGCTGAAGAGGTCTTCTATCCGGGCGAAGTCATCTTCCAAGCCGGGTCTTGAATCTTCCTTCCGCCGACGCGGAACCACCTTCTTCACCGACGGACTACGACGAATGACGGCTCCTTTAAGGGACGTCATCCAAGATGGCGTCCCCTCAATTCCGATTGGCTGATAGGATTCTATCAGCCAATCGGAATTAAGGTAGGAAAAATCTGATTGGCTGATGGAATCAGCCAATCAGATTGAGCTCGCATTCTATTGGCTGTTCCGATCAGCCAATAGAATGCGAGCTCAATCTGATTGGCTGATTGGATCAGCCAATCGGATTGAACTTGAATCTGATTGGCTGATTCCATCAGCCAATCAGATTTTCCTACCTTAATTCCGATTGGCTGATAGAATCCTATCAGCCAATCGGAATTGAGGGGACGCCATCTTGGATGACGTCCCTTAAAGGAGCCGTCATTCGTCGTAGTCCGTCGGTGAAGAAGGTGGTTCCTCGTCGGCGGAAGGAAGATTCAAGACCCGGCTTGGAAGATGACTTCGCCCGGATAGAAGACCTCTTCAGCGCCTCTTTGAAGATGACATCGGCCGGATCGAAGACTTCTTCAGCGCCGCCTGGATGATGACTTCATCGGATGGAAGATTTCTTCAGCGCCGCTTGGAGGATTAACTTCTTCCGCTCCGGATGTCCTCTTCAGTTCCATCGGTGGCTCGGCTGAGTGAAGACAACTAAAGGTAGGATGATCTTCAGGGGATTAGTGTTAGGTTTTTGTAAGGGGGGTTTGGGTTAGATTAGGGGTATGTGGGTGGTGGGTTTTAATGTTGGGGGGGGGTTGTATTTTTCTTTTACAGGCAAAAGAGCTGAACTTTTTGGGGCATGCCCCCACAAATGGCCCTTTTAAGGGCTGGTAAGGTAAAAGAGCTTTGAAATTTATGTAATTTAGAATAGGGTAGGGTTTTTTTTTATTTTGGGGGGGTTTGTTATTTTATTAGGGGGCTTAGATTAGGTGTAAGTAGCTTAAAATTGTTGTAATATTTTTAACATGTTTGTAACTTAATTTTTTATTTTTTGTAACTTAGCTTTTTTTATTTTTTGTACTTTAGTTAGTTTATGTAATTGTATTTCATTGTAGTTATTTGTAGGTAGTTTATTTAGTTAATTTAATGATAGTGTAGTATTAGGTTTAATTGTAACTTAAGTTAGGATTTATTTTACAGGTAATTTTGTATTTCTTTTAGCTAGGTAGTTATTAAATAGTTAATAACTATTTAATAACTATTCTAACTAGCTAAAATAAATACAAAGTTACCTGTAAAATAAATATAAATCCTAAAATAGCTACAATGTAATTATTAATTACATTGTAGCTATCTTAGGGTTTATTTTACAGGTAAGTATTTTTAAATAGGAATAATTTATTAAAGTATAGTGTAGTGTTAGGTGTAATTGTAACTTAGGTTAGGATTTATTTCACAGGTAAATTTCTCTTTATTTTAGCTATGTAAGCTATTAAATAGTTAATAACTATTTAATAGTTATTGTACATGGTTAAAATAAATTGAAAGGTACCTGTAAAATAAATATAAATCCTAAGATAGCTAGAATATAATTATTATTTATACTGTAGCTATATTAGGGTTTATTTTATAGGTAAGTATTTAGTTTTAAATAGGATTCATTTAGTTAATAAGAGTTAATTTATTTAGATGTATTTAATTATTATTTAAGTTAGGGGGGCGTTATGGTTAGGGTTAGACTTAGGTTTAGGGGTTAATCATTTTATTACAGTGGCGGCGTAGTGGGGGGCAGGATAGGGGTTAATAAATTTATTATAGGTTGCGGCGGGTTCATGGAGCGGCGGTTTAGGGGTTAAACTATTTATTTAGTTGCGGAGAGGTGCGGGATCAGCAGGATAGGGGTTAATAATTTTACAATAGAGGGCGACGGTATAGGGGGGGCAGGATAGGGGTTACTAGGTATAATGTAGGTGGCAGCGGTGTCCGGGAGCGGCGGTTTAGGGGTTAATACATTTATAAGAGTTGCGGCGGGGTCTAGGAGCGGCGGTTTAGGAGTTAGTAACTTTATTTAGTTGCGGGGGCCTCCGGGGGCGCCGGTATAGGGGGTAGAACAGTGTAGTTTAGTGTGAGTGCTTAGTGACAGGCTAGCAATAAAGCTGGGAAAAAGCCGAAGGGCAGCGAGATCGGATGAGTGATAACTGTCACAGTCCGCTGCTCATCGCCCCGCGGCTTTTTGACAGCTTTATTTGATAACTTAGGCGAGCGTATTCAAGGTCCGCGGCGGCGAAGGTAGGCGAGCTTAGGCGGACGTATTGGGCCGGCGAAGCCAGAAAAGTAGACGGCTTGATAACTAGCCCCCAGAATCTCAAAGGCACCAAATATTTATAAAAAAAATTTTTTCTCTCCTCAGTGTTAAGGAAATCATGTGTGTCATGTGATCACCACATGATCACAGTAAAGCAGAGTGAACACTGATGTTGCTGATTGACTGTTTTTTCCAACAAGCAGTTAAGAGTAGCTGAAGGATAACGATCATTGAGCTTTGCTGAGCTGATAAAATTGAGGCTCTCAAGGAACACCGACTGGATCTATTTGGAGGTATATCAGTGAGCTGAACTACTGTGAAGTTTCAGCCTGCCCCACTAGCACCACCTGGGTGCTTGACGTTTGTGAGTATATATAGTGCCTTCTATATATTTATTTCTTTGTTTTGGTGGTACTGGGCCATGGTGGCGCCTCTGTGTTCTTCTATTTGCAGTATCTAACCATCAGGACGACCATCCTTTGACAGAGTGCTGCCGCCAGATAGTGGGACTTGATTGATGAATGGACATTAACATACCTATACCCACTGTATAGTTCACTGTTCTGTTGTTTTATCCTGTGTTACTGTGTGTATTGTTTTATGTCTAGGTTCTAGACTATTTACCTATCTGATTTTTTGGCAACTGGGAGGCGCACCCTAAAGGGTGTGGTGTGCATTTGTGTATACCACTCCCCACATTATAAATATTTATAAAACAAAAATATTATGGGGAAGGTAACAAATCGGGCAAACTTCTGGCCAGAGCTCTGAAAAAGCAAACACTACAATCATATATCCACTCCCTTATATCGCATCAGGGATCGACAATAGAAGACACGAAAACCATAGGCAAAACTTTTAAATCATTTTACCATAAGCTATACAATCTGTTCCCTAAAAGACTATTAGAATCGCTTAAGAAATTATGTGACCAGTATCTTAGTAACATAAATCTTCCGGAGTTGGACCCTAGTGAGAGAGATTTTTTTTAGACTCCCCAATTACAAGTAAAGCGATCTCAGACGCCATAAAAGATTTGAAGCCGGACAAAGCCCCTGGCCCAGACGGCTTTTCAAATTGATTTTATAAAACCTTTAAAGCCCAACTCATCCCGCACCTTCTTAATCTCTTTAACTATATTTCAGATTCAAATAGCTTTCCAGACACCATGATGCAGGCACATATCTCGGTTATCCCCAAACCGGGCAAGCCACCAACCTCCCCGGCAAATTTTAGGCCTATCTCCTTACTAAATGTAGACCTGAAGCTATATGTAAAAATTTTGGCAAATAGAATTAACAATTTCCTTCCAAATTTAATTCACCACAACCAAGTTGGGTTTGTCCCACAACGGGAGGCTAGAGATAACATTTGTAAAGTACTACATCTTATGGAATATGTTAAAAACTTAAATACCCCCTCGATACTCCTATCAACTGATGCTGAAAAAGCATTTGATAGATTAGATTGGACTTTTCTTCAGGCCACCCTTCAAAAATTTGGCTTTCCCACCACATTCATAAATAAAATATTAGATCTTTATTCTAATCCCTCAGACAAGGTCAGAGTTAATGGGGTACTATCAGAACATTTTGAAATCCGGAATGGGACTCGCCAAGGTTGCCCTCTATCCCCTCTTTTATTTGTTCTTTCTTTAGAACCCTTAGCAGAAAAAATACGCAATAATCCTGAAATACACGTTATTACAATAAAGGAAGAAACTTATGAATTAGCAATGTTTGCCGAAGATATTTTAATGACACTGTCTTCCCCAACTCAATCCTTACCAGCTGTCTAACGCAAGTTAAAAGCCTTCGGTGAGGTCTCAAATTTTTTAATTAACAACAATAAATCAGAAATGCTCCCAATAAACTTATCTGCTTAAGATTTTTTAACAATTAGTCAGCAATACAAAATCAGGCCTTAAAATATTTAGGGATTTTCTTAACGTTAAAATTAGAAGACCTATGTAAGTTAAACTATGGACGGTTAATGGAGGAATATGCATATTTGACCTCCTCCTGGCTCCCAAAGAACATTTCTTGGTTGGGAAGAATAGCGGCGACAAAATGACCCTTTTGCCAAAAGCTCTCTATCTTGCAAGCCCTCCCAATCCCTGGCACTAACGTGTTTATAAGGAAGCTACAATCTATTATTGACACATACATCTGGCACCGTAGACCCCCTAGAATAGCGAAAAATACCATGTATACCCACAGAGACGAAGGAGGCTTGGGAGTTCCCAACATCCTCCTATACAAACTAGCAATATCACTTACCTGTGTGATTGATTGGTGCAGGCAGGGGGAGAACTCATATAAGAGGTGTTTACACTTGGAGACACAATTATTAGACACCCCTCATTTGGGCGGTATCTGTTGGGCCCCTCAAAAACCTCCATGGAAGAGTCTAGCTACATACCTGATCTTAAAAGAAATATGCTCAGATTGGACACTCATAAGAAGTAAATTCCACCTAATCACCTCAAATTACTCACCGTTAACGATCTTACATCCCAATAGGGAGTTCCCGGCAAACCTACAGGGAACAATAACCAATAGCTCCAACCCAACTGCATCCAAAAAAAATAATCTCCCTGATGTATCAGAGCCTTCTCAAATCATATTATCCTACGAAACCGAACTATACTCTTAAATGGGAAAAATAAATTAATTTGCCCATTTCCACTAAACAATGGTCCTCATGGTTTAAGGCCACAGCTAAATCTGCCCACTCTGCAGCAGGTCTAGAAACTAATTTGAAGATTATTACTAGATGGTACTTAACCCCTAGCAAGTTAAAACATATGTTAAAAAATGCAAGCGATAGATGTTGGAGGGGCTGTGGCCGAGCAGGCACTATGTATCATATTTGGTGGGAATGCGATGCAATAAATCTTTTCTGGGCACAAATTCACTCACTGGCCTGTAATATCATAGGTGTCCAATTTGATCTTTCCCCAGAAAAGATCCTGTTCAATGCTTTATTTGACATCCCATGTAAAATTAGAAGACACCTATACCAAATTTTGATAAATGCCGCAAAAAGGCTTATTCCTACACTTTGGGAAAGCCCCCAGATACCTACCATCCCTCAATGGATTAATCTAGTAAAGAATCCCTTGACCCTAGAGAGATATCACTATTTCAAGATAAGTTGGATGGATTTCTTTCAGGACATGGTATTCTTATGGGAACAATACATTCATGCTAAACCAAGGACCTTTTGCTCAACATGTAATGAACCATTGTAATAGGAGTACCAGAGATCACTGTTAAACAGAATCTTATAGAATGTCAATTTCCAAACATGTCTTGCTTTAACACTGTTCAAAATGAGATTTTTGTATTGTAATTCCCTGGTTGTTTTGTTGTTGTTTGTTTGTCTTTTGTTTTTGTTTAAATAACTATACAGCCCTTACTTGGACCGCAGAAGGACTTTGCTTCTTTCTCAAACATGAAACAACTAGATTCATTACATTTGGACAGTTTCCTCATAGTTATGCGATGTCTTTTGCATACGACTTTTTTAAATTGGCTGTGCTTTTACTTTTTATCTAATGTATAAAATGTAATATGTTTATGGAGCTTTGAAAATAAAGAGACAAGATATAAAAAAAAAAAAAAAAAATTGGAAAGTTGTTTAAAATTGCATGCCCTATCTGAATCATGAAAGTTTAATTTGAATTAATTTGGACAAAAAAATGAAAAAATAAAAAATTACAGAAAAAAATAAACAAAGCTAGCTATCCAAAATAAAAATAAATAAACTTTAACTAATACCCCTCCCAAACTTATCCCTCCCAAAATAAAAACACCCCTTTATCTAATACTAAACTACCAATTGCCCTTAAAAGGGCATTGCCCTAAGTTAAACAGCTCTTTTACCTAAACAAATTACCAATTACCCTAACAGTAAACACCCCCCCCCCCCAAAAAAAACAACTAACACTTAAAAAAAACCCTAAACTACCCATTGCCCCTAAAGGGGCATTTGTATAGGTACTGCCCTTAAAGGGCATTCAGCTCTTGTACTGCCCTTAAAAGGGCAATCAGCTCTTTTCCAGCCCATTAAATCCCTAATCTTAAAAATAAAAAAAATCCTAACACTAAGCCCCAAATAGGTACTAAACGTTCCTGAAGTCCGGTAGAGAAGGTCTTCTTCCAGGCGGCTCCATCATCTTCTATCTTCATCAGGAGCGAAGGTGGCACGGAGCTGTGGATCCTCAGTGGCGGTCTTCCCCGACGCGTGGATCCTCAGCGGCGGCAGTAGTCCTCGGCAGCATGGAAGCTCCTCTTCATCCGATGTCCATAGTACACTAAAGATTGAATGCATGGTACCGCAATCAATTTGGAGTACCTTGCATTTCTATTGGCTGAAAGTTTGAAATCAGCCAATAGGATTAGAGCTACTGAAATCCTATTGGTTGTTTCCCTAAATAAACATGCTTCAAGCACGGAAATGTCAGTTCCCCTAAATAAACGTTCTCCAAGAACAGAAATTTTTCTTCCCCTAAATAAACACATTTCAAGCATGGAAATATCGCTTCCACTAAACAAGCTCCAAGAACGGAAATTTCCCTTCCACTAAATAAACACACTCCAAGCACGGAAATGTCACTTCTTCTGAAGAAACGCCCTCCAGGCATGAAAATGTTCCTTCCCCTGAATAAACCCCCTTCAGGCACGGAAATGTTCCATTCCCTGAATAAACGCCTTCCATGCACGATAATGTCCCTTCCTCTGAATAAACACTCTCCAAGCACGGAAATGTGCCTTCCCCTGAATAAGCACGAAAATGTTTCTTTCCCTTTTAATAAACGAGGACTAGGCATGGAAATGTCCTTTCCCATGAATAAAGACGCATCAGACACAGAAATGTCCCTTCCCCTGAATAGATGCAATCCATGCATGTAAATGTTCCTTCCCCTAAATAAACGTGTTCCTTTCCCTAAATAAACATGTGTTTCTTCACCCTTCAAGTTCATTTCTGCACCGCAAACATCTGATTCTTCCAAATCACTTCACCTAAATATGCACTCTCTAAAAAAAGAAATTATTTTCTCCTAAATAAATGTGCTTCAAGCACAAAAATGTCACTACCCCTGAATAAACTTTCTCAGAGTATGGAAATGTCCCTTCTTCTAAATAAATGTTTTCCAAGCACGAAAATGTCCCTTCCCCTGAATAAATGTTTTCCAGACATGGAAATGCCCCTTCCCCTGAATAAACGCCCTCCATGCACGGAAATGTCTCTTCTCCTGAATAAACTTTTTCCAAACACGGAAATGTCTCTTCTCCTGAATAAACTTTTTCCAAACACGGACATGTCTCTTCTCCTGAATAAACTTTTCTAAGCACCGAAATGTCCCTTCCCCTGAATAAACACCCTTCAAGTGCATTTCTGCAACGCAAACATTTGATTCTTCCAAATCACTTCACTTAAATATGCACTCTCTAAAAAAAGAAATTTACTTTCTCTAAAATAAATGTGCTCCAAGAACAGAAATGTCACTACCCCAGAATATACTTTCTCAGTGTATGGAAATGTCCCTTCCTCTGTATAAACGTTCTCCAAGCATGGAAATGTCCCTTCCTCTAAATAAACATGTTCCATGCCCAAAATATATGCATGTTCTTTGACCCTAAATAAACGTGTGTTCATTCCCCTAAATAAAGCATGGAAATGTTACTTCCCCAAAATAAACGTGCTCCAAGAATAAAAAAATTTCTTCCCCTAAATCAACCTGTGTTCCTTCCCCTAAATCTGTGTTCCTTCCCCCCCAAAAAAAACACACTTCAAGCACGGAAATATCACTTCCTCTAAATCAGGGGTCTCAAAGTACTGGCCCGCGGGCCATTTCCAGCCCACGAACCGGATGTAATGCGGCCCGCCACTGACACCCAATAACTGAGAGCTGTGGGCTGATTAATGTAACGCCGGGGTCGAGGAGCTGCAGCTCCAGGCCCATGCCCCTAGATAAGCCCTTGAGTGTTCAGCATGGGAAAATTGGTGCCATAGCCGTTTGTGGGTGTGGCAGCAGAGGAGCAAAGAGAGCGAGTGAGTAGAGCGTTTTGCCAGGAGCTTCTGTTTGGCCTGGACTCTGGAGCGAGCAGTTACAAGGGGACCCAGAATTTCACTGGGGGAGTGTGGTGTCACTCAGTGAGACTATGGGGCAAACTGAGCCTGAACAGGCAGCAGCAGCAGAGACTGTCAGGATTAGCAGCAGAAGGTGGACAACAAGGGGGCTTGCGTGTGGGTCTGTGTGTGCGTGGGTCTCTGTGTGTTTTGGGGTGGGGGTCTTTGTGTGTGTGTCGTGTGTCTGTGTGTGGGTGGAACTGTGGGTATGTATGGGGGTCTGAGTGTGTAGGGGTCTGGGATGTGTGTGTATGTGGGGGGGATCTGGGTGGATGTAGGTCTTGTGGTGTGTGTGTTTGGGGGTCTGGGGGGGGTGTATGTGGGTCTTGTGGTGTGTGTGGGGGAGTATGGGATGTGTGTGTATGTGGGGGGGAATCTGGGTGTATGTGGGTCTTGTGGTGTGTGTTTGGGGGTCTGGGGATGTGTGTTTTTGGGGGGTGGGTGTGGGGGGGTTTGTGTGTGTGTGTAATGATTACATGTATGTATATACAATTTTGTTTGGAATTTTGGATGCAGGAGAATAAAACGTGACCAGTGGCCCCAAGGTGATTTGCGTTTGAGACCCCTGCTCTAAATAGACGCGCTCCAAGAACGGAAATTTTCCTTCCCCCTAAATAAACGCATTCCAAGCACGGAAATGTCACTTCGTCTGAATAAGAACGAAAATGTTTCTTTCCCTTAATAAACGAGGACTAGGCATGGAATTGTCCCTTTCCCTGAATAAAGACACATCAGACAGGGAAATGGCCCTTCCCCTAAATAGATACAATCCATGCATGTAAATGTTCCTTCCCCTAAATAAACGTTTGTTCCTTCACCCTCCAAATGCATTTCTGCACCGCAAACACTTGATTCTTCCAAATCACCTGAATATGCACTCTCCAAAAAAAAGAAATTTTCTCCTAAATAAATGTGCTCCAAGCACAGAAATGTCCTTTCCCCTGAATAAATATTTTCCAAGCACGGAAATGTCTCGTCTCCTGAATAAACGTTTTCCACGCATGAAAATGTCCCTTCTCCTGAATAAACACCCTTCAAGTGCATTTCCGCACCGCAAACATCTGATTCTTCCAAATCACTTCACTTAAATATGCACTCTCCAAAAAAAGAATTTACTTTCTCTAAAATAAATGTGCTCCAAGCACAGAAATGTCACTACCCCAGAATAAACTTTCTCAGAGTATAGAGTTGTCCTTTCCTCTGTATAAACGTTCTACAAGCACGGAAATGTCCCTTCCCCTGAATAAATGTTCTTGAAGCACAGAAATGTCCCTTTCCCTGAATAAACGTTCTCAAAGCATGGAAATGTTCCTTCCTCTAAATAAACATGTTCCATGCCCAAAATATATGCATGTTCTTCGACCCTAAATAAACGTGTGTTCCTTCCCCTAAATAAAGCATGGAAATATCACTTCCCCAAAATAAACGTGCTCCAAGAACAGAAATATTTCTTCCCCTTAATAAACCTATGACCCTTCCCCTAAATAAACCTGTGTTCCTTCCCCTAAATAAACCTGTGTTCCTTCCCCTAAATAAACCTGTGTTCCTTCCTACCCCCCCAAAAAAAAAACACTTCAAGCACGGAAATATCACTTCCTCTAAAATAAACGCACTCCAAGAACGGAAATTTTCCTTCCCCCCTAAATAAACGCATTCCAAGCACGGAAATGTCACTTCCCCTAAATAAACACGCTCCAAGCACAGAAATTGCACACTAAATAAACTGTCTAAGAACGGAAATGTTCCTTCCCCCTAAATAAAGATGCTCCAAGCACGGAAATGTCCCTTCCGCTAAATAAACTCTACGAACTGAAATGTTCCTTCCCCTAAATAAACACACTTCAAGAGCATATCTGCACCGTAAACATCTCTTCCACATCACTTCACGTGAATATGCATTTTCCAAGAAAAGAAATTCCTTTCTGCTAAATAAATGCTCTCCAAGCACAGATATGTCACTTAACGTTCTGCGAGCATTGAAATGTCGCTTCCCCTTAATAAATGGGCTCCAGGCACTTAAATATCAATTTCTCTGAATAAATGTTCTCTAAGCATGTAAATATCCCTACCCCTAATAAGACGTTCTACAAGCACATAAATGTCCCCTCTTCTGTATAAACGTGCGCCAAACACAGAAATGTCCCTTCTACTCAATAAACGTGCACCGAGCATAGAAATGTCCCTTGCCCTGAATAAACGTTCTACAGACATGGAAATGTCCCTTCCCCTGAATAGACGCACTCCAGGCATAGAAATGTCCCTTCCCCTGGTTGGATGCGATCCAAGCAAGTAAATGTTCCTTCCCCTAAATAAACACACTTCAAGCACATTTCTGCACCGCAAACATCTGATTCTTCCAAATCATTTCACCTTTAATATGCACTCTCCAAGAAAAGAAATTACTTTCTCCTAAAAAAAAAATGTCTCTACCCCTGAATAAATGTTCTCAGAGTATGGAAATGTTCCTTCCCCTGAACAGACATTCTCCAAGCACGGAAATGTCCCTTCCCCTGAATAAATGTTGACCAAGCACGGAAATGTTCCTTCCCCAAAATAAACGTGTGTTCCTTCGACCCTGAATAAAAGTGTGTTTCTTCCCCTAAATAAACTCCAAGCATAGAAATGTAATTTCCCCTAAATAAACTCTCTCCAATGCGGAAATGTTACTTCCCCTATATAAAAATGCTTAAGAACAGAAATGTCACTAAATAAACACCTCTAAGACATGATCTTCTATAGCAAGGTCCCTTATATCATAAAGATGCATGTCTGTCCTTGTTTTCAACTCAATGGGCAACAAGCCATTTGAGGAAAAGGGTCTATGATAAGGACATTCCAAGCAGGATTCCTGTAATACAAAGAGGAAAATCAGTGTAACTAACACTGTTTTCTGATGAGGGGATGGAGACCTTTATCCAAGCTTGAAAACCTGTTACTAGAATATTTTTGTCAAGATTTGGAAGTTTTTTTTCCTTGGTGGTGTGAATAGAATACATTCAGTTGGCTTTCATCAGAATTCCTAGGATTCTTCTATGTTTACAAGAGGGTTAGGATAACGGTTTTTCTGCCAGCTCTCTAAAGGGTCAAATTTCAGCTTTGTCTGTGTTGTATCACAGAATGATCGCAAAACTACCTAATGTTCAGAAATGTGTCCACGTTTAGCTAGAATTCTTCCTGCGCTCAAACAAATTTCTCCTCCCATGGAATTTGAATTTGGTTCTCAGAATTCTAGAGCTTCTGTCTTTTGAACCAATGCATTCCTTGGACATAACATTTCTTTTGTGGAAGGTTTTGTTTTTTTCTAGCAACTTCTGCTAGGAGAGTTTCTGAACTGTCAGAGCTTTATTTTGAGCCTCCCCATCTTATTTTTCACCAAGAGAAGGAAGTTTTGAGAACTAAGTTTGATTTATTTCCAAAAGTAGTTTAGACTGATAACCTAAATCAATTAATTGTGGTTTCTTCTCTTTGTCCTAATCCTCTAAATTCAAAGGAAACACTTTTTCACAATTTGGATGTAGCTAGGGCTTGTAAGTTTTTCTTACACGCTACCAAAGACTTTAGACAATCTTCTAGACTTTTAATTATTTTCCTGGGTCCACAGAAAAATCTAAAGACCTCTGCTGTTTCTTTAGCTGCTTGGGATACATTTTAATTACTTGGAGACAGGCAAGACTCCTCCAAAACGCATTACAGCTCATTCTAGTAGATCTCTCTTTACTTCTTGGGCTTTCAAAAATGAGGCTTCGGTAGAGCAAATTAGCAAGGCAGCAACTTGTTATCCTTACACACTTTTACTGAATTTTATAATTTTTATGTTTTTGCTTTTTCTGAAGTGGTTTTTGGTAGGAAAGTCCTACAGGCAGCTGTGACTGGAAAATAGATTCCTGCCCTTTTTGTTTTTCTTTCTATTTTTTATCCCGCCCATCATTACTTGTGGACTCCACAGCTTTGGTATATGTTCCTATGCGTATATGGATTGGGGACTCTCACCACCTAATGAAAGAAAACTAAATTTATACTTATTTGATAAATTGATTTATTTCATGGTGGCGAGAGTCCATGAGCCTCACCCATTTTTTATATGGATAAGAAAATGTTTTTTTTTTTTTTGGTGAGGGTTCCTATTTTGCACCTGTTTTCCCTGCTTGTCCTTTCCTACCTTTTTAATTTTATTCTCCTTATTTGGCTATATGTATGACATACCAGTGAGGTGGGAGGAATGACGTGCTCTTGAGAGTTTTGGGAAACTTTGCCTCCTCCTAGTGGCTAGGAAGTAAATCCCATGCATAATGGATTGTGGGCTCTCACCATCATGAAAGTAATGAATTCATCAGGTAAGCTAAATTATGTTTTTTTATTTCACTCTTTTGTGACAGTTGAAACATCTGCACATTATAGAGAGGATTTGTTTTCTAAACTATCAGAGGAATGATGTGTGTGTAAATAAATATATATATATATATATATGTTAAGGGGAGTGGGAGAAGAGAAGAACTTGGAATGAAATCCAAGTACAAAAAGACGGGGAATTCAGCACTCTTTTATAAATAAAGCTCACAGTAACACTCAAATTCAAAAAATATATCTTTAATCGTTAACAAGAGGGGGGGTGGAATCACCTCCACTGTTGGAACACTGTCACCCAAGAAACGATATATAGTAACATCATATATAGGTAAAAAAATATACCAAAATTTTGAAATATGTAAATAGTAACCAAATGATACAAATATCAATGAACCTGACCGGTCAGGGGTGCACACTAAATGTCCTTAAAAATAAACAGTTATAATCGCCACAATGCACAGAGTGAGGTGATCTTAGTTAGCTTTCTACACCCAGAACCTCCTATTAACTGTACGGAGGTATATCCTGGGCAGGTAAAGTGAGAGGGATCTAAGAAGCTAACAAAAACACTCAAATTATTATGCAATGTGGACCACATGAGATAGCAGTTACAGTTGCAAATATATCATACATAAGTATACCCAGGATGACCCCTAGCTAGGCTGACTGCACCAATCCAGTGTTAATTTTGACGGCAAATTTCAATTTAGTCTTAGTTTTAGTCTTTTGACTAAAATGCCATTTTAGTATTAGTCGTATTTTAGTCATCTGAATTGTTTTAGTTTTAGTCTAGTTTTAGTCGACTGAATCTCCAGTAGATTTTAGTCGACTAAAATCTAAGGGGTTTAGTTAAAGTGTAATGCATTATTTAAGCATTTCTCTATAATTTGCAAACTGATTATATACTCAAGGCGTAAACATAACACCTGTTATTATTTATGGTATTAAGGTTTAAACATGCAATACAGACCCAGATTTAGCTGTTGTGATATATAACTTCTTTAGTAAACTTAAAATTAAATAAAACCAAGTTTCATAAACAAACAGACGTGCAACTTTAAAATATAAAAAAACAAAACTGTATTGCACATATTACCCAATATAAAAACGTTAACAGTTCTCTGTTAATAATTAAAACAGGTATCAAGTAACTCAACACAACAAAAAGTTTCTGCAGCTAGCACAGGCACAGCATAACAAACCCATACTCGTGGGTTATGCTTATTTCTATAGGAAGAATCAATTTATTATTAACAGATTCGTAAACTTTTCGGCAAAGTTATTAGCACTGCTCTAGAACTTCCAAACTCATTATATACTCCTGGAGTAAAGGTTTATTAACTTGTTTTTATTTGTGGTATTAAGGTTTGAACATGCAATACAGATGTAACAGATTTAACTGTTGTGGTATAGAACATGTCTTTATCTTAAAATTTAATAAAATTAAGTTTCGGAAATTTTACAAAAGAAAAGTAATTGGATATGGATTGATTATAACACCTTGCAGAAAATGTTTTTCTCAGCAAATTTTGATTTAGTTTTAGTCATAGTCTGTTGACTAAAATGTCATTTTGATTTAGTTTTAGTCATAGTCTTTTGACTAAAATGTCATTTTAGTTTTAGTCGTATTTTAGTCATCAGAATTTCTTTAGTTTTATAGTCATTTTAGTCTAGTTTTAGTCGACGAAATTAACACTGCTCCAATCAAGGAGACAACACACTGGGCCAATGCCGATGCGCGTTTCACCCGCTCGTCTACAAGCTAGACTGGGCTTCATCAGGGCATTAATAACTATTCACGATTAAAGATATATTTTTCGAATTTGAGTGTTACTGTGAGCTTTATTTATAAAAGAGTGCTGAATTCCCCGTCTTTTTGTACTTGGATTTCATTCCAAGTTCTTCTCTTCTCCCACTCCCCTTAACATATTTGTATAAGGGTCTGCACCATATCTTATTACTCCCTAGGTATATTCTAGCACGTAGCTGCTTGATACCTTTACTTATTTCATTGCTTTAGCTCACGCAGCAATTGCGTCCCCTCCGTAGCGTTCTCATATATATATATATATATATATATATACTGTATGTATATATATAATGTGTGTGTAACCATCACAATTGCAGTAAATGTGTTGTCTATCTACAGGATGCATTTGGCATCTTCAAGAATTTAAGCTTTATATTTGGGTCAATGGTCACATGATCTCATTGTCTTAATGACACTGTGTAAAGTTAATTCATATGAGTAAGTAATTAACTGGGAGCCACATATTATTATGTTTCATATTATGTTCCATCAAGCATTAAAGGGACAGTAAAGTCCAAAAAAACTTTCATGATTTAAATAGGGCATGTAATTTTAAACAACTTTCCAATTTACTTTTATTATCAATTTTGCTTTGTTCTCTTGGTATTTTTAGTTGAAAGCTAAACCTAGGCGGTTCATATGCTAATTTCTTAGACCTTGAAGGCTGCCTCTAATCTGAAAGCATGTTGACAGTTTTTCACCACTAGAGGGTGTTAGTTCATGTGTTTCATATATATAACATTGAGCTCACGCACATGAAGCTCCTAGGAGTGAGCACTGATTGGCTAAAATGCAAGTCTGTCAAAAGAACTGAAATAAGGGGGCAATTTGCAGAGGCTTAGATTCAAGATAATCACAGAGGTAAGAAGTATATTATTATAACTGTGTTGGTTATGCAAAACTGGGGAATGGGTAATAAAGGTATTATCTACCTTTTTTAAACAACAAAAATTCTGGTGTTGACTGTCCCTTTAAGTTAACACCTAACA
The DNA here is from genome assembly GCF_027579735.1 of Bombina bombina. Classification (NCBI taxonomy): domain Eukaryota; kingdom Metazoa; phylum Chordata; class Amphibia; order Anura; family Bombinatoridae; genus Bombina; species Bombina bombina. The sequence goes on along the minus strand of NC_069506.1, from coordinate 278,588,640 downwards.
GATAGAAATATCAGCATTTTGATGTCCACTGAGGATAGTCCCATTGTTAATAAGATTATCAGACTCACCTGTGTAATAAAGTGCATTCTACTAATGGCCATAAACCTTTTTTCTTCAATCATTTTTCCCTACTTGTAAATTGTATTTTGCTTAGTCAAGTTTCTCATTGTAAAACTGACCACAAGGTGGAGCCACATACTCTGGTGATACAGCTTAAAGGGACATTGTACACTAGATTTTTCTTTGCATAAATGTTTTGTAGATGATCCATTTATATAGACCATCTGGGAGTGTTTGTGTAACAATGTATAGTTTTGCTTATTTTTAATAACATTGTGCTGATTTTCAGACTAACTAAGCCCCAGATTCCTTCTACTAGTGTTTGTATAATGGGTCTTTTCATATGCAGGGGAGGGGGAGTGTCTGCTCTTTCTGCTTTTTCAGCCCATTTCACTTGGTGTCCCAGACAACCCTCATCAGCAATGCTAAACTGGGAGCGTCTAAGTATTTTTTTAAACGGTTTTATACTGGATTTTTAGATCAGTATCTGTGCATATTATTCTTTATAGTAGTTTCTATTACATGCAGTTATATGAAAATTGGTGTATACTGTCCCTTTAAAGGGATATGAAACCCAAGATTTTTCTTTAATGATTCATGTAGAGCATGTGATTTTAAACAATTTCCTGATTTACGTCTATTATTATTTTTCTTCATTCTCTCTGTATCTTTTGTTGAAAAGCAGGGACGTATGCTTAGGAGCCGGCCCATTTCTGGAGCACTATATAGAAGCAGTTTTGCAAGAACGTTATCCATTTACAAGAGCACTAGAGGGCAGCACTATTGGCTGTCATGTAGTGCTACAGATGCTACCTAGGTATCTCTTCACCACAGAATATCATGGGAACAAAGCACATTTGATAACAGAAGTAAATTGGAAACATTTTTTTTAAATGATGTGCTCTGTCTGAATGCCAAAAGAATATTTGTAGGTTTCATATCCGTTTAAATACAGTAGGATGCCCATTGTGCTCGGTATATAGAATCCCTGGCTGTATCAAGGTCAGGTGCAGAATATGGTCTGGGGGTTCATGTTATTAGGATTATAAGTCCCTAAAGCATTAGCTGCTATTAGGGGATAGGCTAAATAATCTGTTGGGGTGTCCTATAAAGTGCCATTGGGTGTCATTAAGTGCTTTGAGTGTCACAACCAGCAGCTAATTTCTGTATGTACTTTGTGATCATGGTTTTTACAGGCCAGAACATATGACCATGCTCTTCCTTGCAGGTATCCGTGTCCTGGACGGGCCCCTCACAGACAGTATGGAGGCAGTGGCGTTTAACAAACACTATCAGATTAATGACATCTACAGCTGCAGGTGATTGTGTTACTGTGTGCACTTGGTGCTAGTGTCTCAGGGCGCATTTCATGTAGTGTGCACATTGTGTGTGTGTGTGTGTGTGCTTGTCCTCTGTGTGTGTGTGTACTGTGTGTCTCGTTATGTTTGTGTGTGTGTACTGTGTGTCTCATTGTGTTTGTGTTTGTATTTTGTGTCTCCTCTTGTGTTTGTGTGTGTCCTGTGTGTCTCCTCTTGTGTGTGTGTATTGTGTGTAGTGTGTGTGTCCTCTTGTGTGTTTGTGTGTACTGTGTGTCACCTCTTGTGTGCGTGAGTCCTTTGTGTGTACTGTGTGTCTCCTCTTGTGTGTGAACTGTGTGTCTCCTTTGTGTTTGTGTGTGTATTGTGTGTTTCCTTGTGTTTGCGTGTGTATTGTGTGTCTCTTTTTGTGTGTGTACTGTGTCTACTCGTGTATACCGTGTGTCTCCTCTTGTGTGTGTACTGTGTGTCTCCTTGTGTGTGGGTCCTTTGTGTGTACTGTGTGTCCTCTGTGTGTGTACTGTGTGTCCTCTGTGTGTGGGTCTCCTTGTGTCTCCTCATGTTTGTGTGTGTCTCCTCTGTGTGTGTTTGTGCGCACTGTGTGTCTCCTCTGTGTGTGTGTGTGTCTCCTCATGTTTGTGTCTGTATTGTGTATACTGTGTCTACTCGTGTGTACCGTGTGTCTCCTCGTGTTTGTTTTGTGTCTCCTCGTGTGTATGTGTGTACTGTGTGTGTGTGTGTGTGTATTGTGTATCTCCTTGTGTGTGTGTGTACTATGTTTGTATGTGCTGTGTGTATTGTGTGTACTGTGTATCTCAGTGTGTGTAATGTGTGTGTGTATACTTTGTGTGTATGGGTTATCTGTGTACTGTGTGTCTCCTCGTGTGTGTGTGTGTACTGTGTGTCTCCTCGTGTGTGTGTGTGTACTGTGTGTCTCCTCTTGTGTGTGTGTGTACGGTGTGTCTCCTCTTGTGTGTGTGTACTGTGTGTCTCCTCTTGTGTGTGTGTGTACTGTGTGTCTCCTCTTGTGTGTGTGTGTACTGTGTGTCTCCTCTTGTGTGTGTGTACTGTGTGTCTCCTCTTGTGTGTGTGTACTGTGTGTCTCCTCTTGTGTGTGTACTGTGTGTCTCCTTGTGTGTGTGTACTGTGTGTCTCCTCGTGTGTCTCCTGTTGTGTGTGTGTGTGTGTTTGTATACTGTGTGTATCCTCTTGTGTGTGTGTACTGTGTGTCTTGTGTACTGTGTGTGTCTTGTGTGTCTCCTTGTGTGTGTACTGTGTGTATCCTCGTGTTTGTGTGTACTGTGTGTGTGTACTGTGTGTCTCCTTGTGTGTGTATTGTGTGTCTCCTCATGATTGTGTGTACTGTTTCTACTTGTGTGTACCATGTTTCTCCTCGTGTGTGTGTGTGTGTTTACTGTGTGTCTCCTCGTGTGCATGTGTACTGTGTGTCTCCTCGCGTGTGTGTATACTGTGTGTCTCCTCATGATTGTGTGTACTGTTTCTACTTGTGTGTACCGTGTGTCTCCTCTTGTGTGTGTGCTGTGTGTCTCCTCTTGTGTACTGTGTGTCTCCTTGTGTGTGTACTGTGTGTCTCCTCATGATTGTGTGTACTGTTTCTACGTGTGTGTACTGTGTCTCCTCTTGTGTTTGTGTGTACTTTGTGTCTCTTTGTGTGTGTGTACTGTGTGTCTCCTCTTGTGTGTACTGTGTGTCTCCTCGTGTGTGTACTGTGTGTCTCCTCGTGTGCATGTGTACTGTGTGTCTCCTCGCGTGTGTGTATACTGTGTGTCTCCTCATGATTGTGTGTACTGTTTCTACTTGTGTGTACCGTGTGTCTCCTCTTGTGTGTGTGCTGTGTGTCTCCTCTTGTGTGTGTGTCTCCTCTTGTGTACTGTGTGTCTCCTTGTGTGTGTACTGTGTGTCTCCTCATGATTGTGTGTACTGTTTCTACGTGTGTGTACCGTGTGTCTCCTCTTGTGTGTGTTTGTGTGTACTTTGTGTCTCTTTGTGTGTGTGTGTACTGTGTGTCTCCTTGTGTGTGTGTACTGTGTGTCTCCTTGTGTGTGTGTACTGTGTGTCTCCTCTTGTGTGTACTGTGTGTATCCTCGTGTGTGTACTGTGTGTCTCCTTGTGTGTGTGTGTGTGTGTGTGTACTGTGTGTCTCCTCATAATTGTGTGTACTGTTTCTACTTGTGTGTACCGTCTGTCTCCTCTTGTGTGTGTGTGTGTGTACTGTGTGTATCCTCGTGTGTATGTGTACTGTGTGTCTCCTTGTGTGTGTACTGTGTGTCTCCACATGATTGTGTGTACTGTTTCCACTTGTGTGTACCATGTGTCTCCTCTTGTGTGTGTACTGTGTGTCTCCTCTTGTGTGTGTGTGTGTGTACTGTGTGTCTCCTTGTGTGTGTACTGTGTGTCTCCTCTTGTGTGTACTGTGTGTTTCCTCTTGTGTACTGTGTCTCCCCTCATGTGTGTGTGTACTGTGTGTCTCCTCATGATTGTGTGTACTGTTTCTACTTGTGTGTACCATGTGTCTCCTCTTGTGTGTGTGTACTTTGTGTCTCCTCGTGTGTGTGTGTGTGTACTGTGTATCGCCTCGTGTACTGTGTATCTCAGTGTGTGTGTACTGTGTGTATCTCAGTGTGTGTGTACTGTGTGTATCTCCTCGTGTGTGTGTACTGTGTTTGTATGTGCTGTGTGTATTGTGTGTACCGTGTATTGTGTGTAATGTGTATTTCCTTGTGTGTTTATTTTGTGTACTGTGTACAGTATCTCCTTGTGTGTACTGTGTATCTCTGTGTGTGTAATGTTTGTGTGTGCTTTGTGTGTATGGGCTGTGAGTATTGTGTGTGTATTGTATGTCTCCTCTTGTGTATGTACTTTGTGTCTCCTTGTGTGTGTGTGTGTACTGTGTGTCTCCTCGTGTGTGTGTACTGTGTGTGTGTACTGTGTGTTTCCTCGTGTGTGTATGTGTTTACTGTGTGTCTCCTTGTGTGTGTGTACGGTGTGTCTCCTCTTGTGTTTGTGTGTATTGTGTGTGTGTACTGTGTGTCTCCTCTTGTGTGGGTGTACTATGTGTCTCCTCATGTGTGTCTTCTTGTGGATGTGTGTCCTCATGTGTGTACTGTGTCTCCTTATGCGTGTGTGTACTGTGTGTCTCCTCTTGTGTCTATGTGTGTGTGTGTGTGTATTCTGTGTCTTCACTTGTGTTTGTGTGTGTCCTCTTGAGTGAGTGTGTGTCTCCTTGTGTGTCTCCTAATTCCTTTTGTATGTACTGTGTGTCTCCTCTTGTGTGTTTGTGTACTGTTTGTCTCCTCGTATGTGTATATGTGTTTACTGTGTGTGTGTGTGTACTGTGTGCATGTGTGTGTGTACTGTGTCTCATCGTGTGTGTGTGTACGGTGTGTCTCCTCGTGTGTGTCTCCTCGTGTGTGTGTCTCCTCGCGTGTGTGTCTCCTCGCGTGTGTGTCTCCTCGCGTGTGTGTCTCCTCGCGTGTGTGTCTCCTCTTGTGGGTGTGTCTCCTCTTGTGGGTGTGTCTCCTCGTGTGTGTACTGTGTGTCTTGGGTGTGTGTGTGTGTGTGTACTGTGTCTCCTCGTGCGTGTGTACTGTGTCTCCTCTTGTGTGTATGTGTGTGTGTGTACTCTGTGTCTTCACTTGTGTTTGTGTGTGTCTTCTTGTGTGTTTCCTCTTGAGTGGGTGTGTGTCTCCTTGTGTGTGTGTGTGTGTGTGTCTCCTTGTGTGTGTACTGTGTGTCTCCTCATGTGTGTATGTACTGTCTCTTTCTTTTACAAGATATGACGAGTCCACGGATTTCATCCTTATGGGATTACGCCTCCTGGTCAGCAGGAGGAGGCAAAGAGCACCACAGCAGAGCTGTATATATAGCTCCTCCCTTCCCTCCCACTCCAGTCATTCTCTTTGCCTGTGTTAGTGATAGGAAGAGGTAAAGTGAGGTGTTAGTTTAGATTCTTCCATTGATCCAGGAGGGTCAATATATGACTACCGTGGATTTAAAGGATGCATACCTTCACATTCCTATCCACAAAGATCATCACCAGTTCCTAAGATTTGCCTTTCTGGACAAACATCTTCAGTTCGTGGCTCTACCCTTCGGGCTGGCTACGGCACCCAGGATCTTCACAAAGGTTCTAGGGTCTCTGCTGGCGGTTCTAAGACCGCTGGGCATTGCAGTAGCGCCTTATCTGGACGATATTCTGATCCAGGCGTCGTCTTATCAACTGACAGTCTCATACCGACATGGTTCTGTCCTTTCTAAGGACTCACGAGTGGAAGGTGAATCTAGAAAAGAGTTCACTAATTCCACAGACAAGGGTTCCTTTCATGGGAACTCTAATAGATTCTGTATCCATGAGAATCTTCTTGACGGAAGTCAGAAAGTTAAAGATTCTGAATACATGCCGAGCACTTCAGTCCAATTCTCGGTCTTCAGTGGCTCAGTGCATGGAGGTAATTGGATTGATGGTGGCGGCAATGGATATAATTCAGTTTGCTCGTTTTCATCTCAGACCTCTACAACTGAGCATGCTCAGACAGTGGAAAGGAGATTATGCAAATGTGTCTCCTCAGATAGATCTGGATCAAGAGACAAGAGACTCTCTTCTTTGGTGGTTGTCGCAGGATCATCTGTCCCAGGGGATGTGTTTCCGCAGACCCTCGTGGGCGATAGTGACAACAGATGCCAGTCTACTAGGATGGGGTGCAGTCTAGAATTCCCTGAAGGCTCATGGTGTGTGGATTCGGTCGGAATCTCTACTTCCAATCAATATTCTGTAATTGAGAGCAATATTCAATGCGCTTCAGGCTTGGCCTCAGTTGGCTTCGGCCAAATTCATCCGGTTTCAGTCGGACAACATCACAACTGTGGCTTACATCAATCATCAGGGAGGAACAAGGAGTTCCTTAGCGATGTCAGAAGTATCCAAGATAATTTGGTGGGCGGAGGCTCACTCTTGTTATCTGTCAGCAATCTACATCCCAGGAGTGGACAACTGGGAAGCGGACTTTTTGAGCAGACAGACGTTTCATCCGGGGTAATGGGAACTCCATCCGGAGGTCTTTGCCACCCTGATTCTCAGTTGGGGCAGTCTGGAATTGGATCTGATGGCAACCTTCCAAGATACGGATCAAGATCAAGGGATCCTCAGGCCGAACTGATAGATGCCTTGGCAGTGTCTTGGTCGTTCAGCCTAGCTTATGTGTTTCCACCGTTTGCTCTCTTTCCCCGGGTGATTGCACGGATCAAACAATAGAGGGCCTCTGTAATTCTAATCGCTCCTGCGTGGCCTCGCAGGACTTGGAATGCCGATCCGGTGGACATATCCTCTTTGCCGCTGTGGAAACTTCCATTGAGGCAGGACCTTCTCATTCAGGGCCCCTTCCATCACCCGAATCTAGTTTCTCTGCAGCTAACTGCTTGGTGATTGAACGCTTGATTTTATCTAAGCGAGGGTTCTCTGATTCGGTCATTGATACCTTGATTCAGGCACGTAAGCCTGTTACTAGAAAGATTTACCATAAGATATGGCGTAAATATCTTTATTGGTGCAAATCCAAGGGCTACTCATGGAGTAGGGTTAGGAGTCCCAGGATTTTATCTTTTCTCCAAGAAGGATTGAAGAAAGGGTTGTCAGCAAGTTCCTTAAAGGGACAGATTTCTGCTTTGTCTATTCTGTTACACAAATGTCTCTCTGATGTTCCAGATGTTCAATCTTTTTGTCAGGCTCTGACTAGAATGAGGCCTGTGTTTAGACCAATTGCTCCTCCTTGGAGTTTGAATTTAGTTCTTAATGTTCTTCAAGGGGTTCCGTTTGGTTCTTATCTAGCGTCAAATTCTGTGTTTAGATATTAAGTTGTTATCTTGGAAAGTTTTTTATTTTTGGTTGCTATTTCTTCTGCTCGCAGAGTTTCTGAGCTTTCAGCTTTACAATGTGATTCTCCTTATCTTATTTTCCATTCTGATATGGTGGTCTTACGTACCAAACCTGGTTTCCTTCCTAAGGTTGTTTCTAATAAGAATATTAATCAGGAAATTGTTGTTCCTTCCTTATGTCCTAATCCTCCTTCTAAGAAGGAGTGTCTGTCACATAACTTGGACATGGTCCGTGCCCTGAAGTTTTACTTGCAGGCGACTAAGGATTTTCGTCAAACATCTTCATTATTTGTTGTTTTTGCTTGAAAACGTAGGGGTCAGAAGGCTACGACTACCTCTCTTTCTTTTTGGCTGAAGAGTATCATCCGCGTTGCATATGAGACTGCTGGACAGAAGCCTCCAGAACGAATTACAGCTCATTCTACTAGGGCTGCGGCTTCCTCATGGGCATTTAAAAACGATGCTTCTGTTGAACAGATTTGCAAGGCTGCAACTTGGTCGTCTCTTCACACTTTTTCCAAATTTTCCAAATTTTATACTTTTGCCTCGTCCAAGGCTGTTTTTGGGAGAAAGGTTCTTCAAACAGTGGTGCCTTCTGTTTAGGTTCCTGTCTTGTCCCTCCCTTTCATCCGTGTCCTATAGCTTTGGTATTGTATCCCATAAGTAAGGATTAAATCCGTGGACTCGTCATATCTTGTAAAAGAAAAGGAAATTTATGCTTACCTGATAAATTTATTTCTTTTACGATATGCCGAGTCCACGGCCCACCCTGTCATTTTCTAAGACAGGTCTTTATTTTTGTTAAACTTCAGTCACCTCTGCACCTTGGCTTTTTCCTTTCTCTTCCTAACTTCGGTCGAATGATTGGAGTGGGAGGGAAGGGAGGAGCTATATATACAGCTCTGCTGTGGTGCTCTTTGCCTCCTCCTGCTGAACAGGAGGCGTAATCCCATAAGTAAGGATGAAATCCGTGTACTCGTCATATCGTAAAAGAAATACATTTATCAGGTAAGCATAAATTTCCTTCTTTGTGTTTGTATGTGTACTGTGTGTCTCCTCTTGTGTCTGTGTGTATACTATGTCTCTGTGTGTGTATTGTGTGTTCTGTGTCTCCTCGTGTGTGTGTGTGTACGGTGTGTCTCCTCTTGTGTGTTTGTGTACTGTTTGTCTCCTGGTATGTGTATATGTGTTTACTGTGTGTACTGTGTGCATGTGTGTGTGTGTACTGTGTGCATGTGTGTGTGTATTGTGTGTCTCCTCGTGTGTGTTTACTGTGTGTCTCTTCGCGTGTGTGTGTGTGTACGGTGTGTCTCCTCTTGTGGGTGTACTGTGTGGCTCCTTTTGTGGGTGTCTCCTCGTGTGGGTGTACTGTGTGTCTCCTCGTGTGTGTGTGTGTCTCTCCTTGTGTGTGTGTGTACTGTGTGTCTCCTCTTGTGGGTGTGTCTCCTCGTGTGTGTACTGTGTCTTGTGTGTGTGTGTGTGTGTACTGTGTGTCTCCTCTTGTGTCTATGTGTGTGTGTGTACTCTGTATCTTCACTTGTGTTTGTGTGTGTCTTCTTGTGTGTCTCCTGTTGAGTGGGTGTGTGTCTTTGTGTGTGTGTCTCCTTGTGTGTTTACTGTGTGTCTCCTCGTGTGTGTGTGTACTGTCTCTTTTTGTGTTTGTGTGTGTACTGTGTGTCTCCGCTTGTGTCTGTGTGTATACTATGTCTCTCTGTGTGTATTGTGTGTTCTGTGTCGCCTCGTGTGTGTGTGTGTACGGTGTGTCTCCTTTTGTGTGTTTGTGTACTGTGTGTGTACTGTGTGTCTCCTTGTGTGTGTATGTGTTAACTGTGTGTCTCCTCGTGTGTGTGTGTGTGGTGTGTCTCCTTGTGTGTGTACTGTGTGTGTTCTGTGTTTCTCCTCGTGTGTGTGTCTCCTTGTGTGTGTAATGTGTGTCTCCTCTTGTGTGGGGGGGTGTCCTCTTGTGGGTGGGTGTCCTCTTGTGGGTGGGTGTCCTCGTGTGTGTACTGTGTCTTGTCTGTGTACTGTGTCTCCTCTTGTGTCTATGTGTGTGTACTCTGTGTCTTCACTTGTGTTTGTGTGTGTCTCCTTGTGTGTGTACTGTGTGTGTTCTGTGTTTCTCCTTTTGTGTGTCTCCTTGTGTGTGTAATGTGTGTCTCCTCTTGTGTGGGGGTGTGTCCTCTTGTGGGTGGGTGTCCTCGTGTGTGTACTGTGTGTCTTGTCTGTGTACTGTGTCTCCTCTTGTGTCTATGTGTGTGTGTACTCTGTGTCTTCACTTGTGTTTGTGTGTGTCTCCTTGTGTGTGTACTGTGTGCCTCCTCCTGTGTGTGTACTGTGTTTCTTTTTGTGTTTGTGTGTGTGTGTACTGTGTGTCTCCTCTTGTGTCTGTGTGTGTGTACTATGTCTGTGTGTATTGTGTGTTCTGTGCCTCCTCGTGTGTGTGTGTACTGTGTGTCTCCTTGTATGTGTGTGTACTGTGTCTCCTCTTGTCTGTGTCTCCTAGTGTGTGTGTGTTTTGTGTGTACTGTCTCCTCTTGTTTGTGTGTATTTGTGTGCACTGTGTCTCCTCGTGTGTGTGCGTCTCCTCTTGTGTGGTTTTGTGTGTTTTGTGTATACTGTCTCTCCTCTTTTCTGTGTGTGTACTGTTTTTCCTTGTGTGTGTATTGTGTGTACTGTGTGTCTCCTTATGTGTACTGTGTGTCTCCTTGTGTGTACTGTGTGTCTCCTTGTGTGTACTGTGTGTCTCCTTGTGTGTGTGTACTGTGTGTCTCCTTGTGTGTGTGTACTGTGTGTCTCCTTGTGTGTGTACTGTGTGTCTCCTTGTGTGTGTACTGTGTCTCTTCTTGTCTGTGTGTGTACTGCGTGACTCCTTGTGTGTGTGTACTGTGTGTCGCCTTGTGTGTGTACTGTGTCTCCTCTTGTTTGTGGGATGTATTTGTGTGTACTGTGTCTTTTCGTGTGTGTGTGTGTATTGTGTGTACCTTTGTCTCCTCGTGTATGTGTGTGCACTGTGTCTCCTTGTGTGTGTATATATACCATGTGCATGTAGTCTGTGTAACATGTATAATGTGCGTATCATGTATATAGTGCTTATATATGCCGTGTATACTAGGTGTATAATGTGTATGACATGTGCATGTAGTCTGTGTAACATGTTTTGTACGTATCATGTATATAGTGTTTATATATGACGTGTGTGATAGGTCTTTAATGTGTATACTGTGTGCATGTAGTCTGTGTAACGTATAATGTGCGTATCATGTATATAGTGTTTATATATGACATGTGTACTAGGTGTATAGTATGTATACCGTGTGCATGTAGTCTGTGTAACATGTATAATGTACGTATCATGTATATAGTGTTTATATATGACATGTGTACTAGGTGTATAGTGTACCGTGTGCATGTAGTCTGTGTAACGTATAATGTGCGTATCATGTATATAGTGTTTATATATGACGTGTACTAGGTGTATAGTGTGTATACCATGTGCATGTAGTCTGTGTAACATGTATAATGTGCGTATCATGTATATAGTGTTTATATATGACATGTGTACTAGGTGTATAGTATGTATACTGTGTGCATGTAGTCTGTGTAACGTATAATGTGCGTATCATGTATATAGTGTTTATATATGACATGTGTACTAGGTGTATAGTATGTATACCGTGTGCATGTAGTTTGTGTAACATGTATAATGTGCGTATCATGTATATAGTGTTTATATATGACGTGTGTACTAGGTGTATAGTGTGTATACCGTGTGCATGTAGTCTGTGTAACATGTATAATGTGCGTATCATGTATATAGTGTTTATATATGACGTGTTTACTAGGTGTATAGTGTGTATACCATGTGCATGTAGTCTGTGTAACATGTATAATGTGCGTATCATGTATATAGTGTTTATATATGACGTGTTTACTAGGTGTATAGTATGTATACCGTGTGCATGTAGTCTGTGTAACATGTGCTTGATAAAAAAACAGAAAATATATATATGGTGCGCCATTGGTTAATAACAAGTAATTAATCGAAAGTGCCAATAATATAAGCTATAAACAAAGGGATTAGTGATATATTATTATCTAAAATCAGTACAGTGTAGTGAATTTTGATATAAAGGCACAAAAAGTGCTACAGTCCCATGAAGAGGAGAGATGAAGTGATGAATAAGGAAAACAGGAGTGATTGTAATATCAGGTCCAGGCAGCTGTCTGTAGATATATCAAGGCCACGATCCTGGGTCAGTTATCAGTAGACAATATATGAAGACAGAAGCGCCACATGGCCTAGTATTGTATGAACAGGTGAAGAATAGTAAGTGGTAGATCAAACTCACATTTAGTGAAGCACCCCTATTGGTGCAAAACAGGCAAGCTGGACGCAAACAGTCACCCAGCAGACTGACCTCCGGTGTTTGTACAGCAATCTGTAGAAGGTGTAAAAAAGCAAACAAAAGCGCCAATATGGCCTAGTACTGCATGATAAATGAGAGATGGTATCAAAAAAAGGTTTCACTCACATCTGATGAAGCACCTCTCTTGGTGCATTAGAAGCAGGTTAGAATCAAACAGTCACCCAGCAGACTGACCTCCAGTTTATCAGGATACTCCAAGGATCAGGATATAAGCAGTCCAAAGAATGGTAGTGTATCAAATCAAAATAAAATGAAAATAAAAGTATGGCAGCAAGTGGTAAATGTAAAAACTTACTTTATTAAAATAAATAAAAACAAGCAACGCGTTTCTCAACCAGTTGCTGTTTCATCAGGCTTAATTCACTTGCTATATACCATACAATATGCAACACCTGGTGTGGGTGGGACATGTCATAATGACTAGTGTAAACAACTCATGTGTGGCCTTATTAGTTAGCCATGATGCAAAAAGTGAATACATATAATAAAATCTACACATTGTAACATATTGTCAACTGGAATAAATTATCAGCTTTTATTCTGCACAAAACACTACATATAAAATATCAAGAGCTGTTGCCATCAAAAAACGCCACACATGTTATCCATAACATTTTTGGAAGTAGTTAACAGTGAAAGCCGAGGTGAATATATAATATAATCTCAAATATATATTTACTATTCTGAGAATAGTTTGTGTGAGAGAATAATAAAAATATTTATTCACTAAAGGTTAGATGCATCAAAGAAACCATTTGTGTATAAGAGTGTATTAAACATATTATTTGTACCACAGGGAGTGGAAACCTCACTATGAGTATGAGACATAAAATTATCGTTTGCTCTGCACTAAACGATATTACGAAAGAGCAAAAACACAAACACTAAGATCTTTCCACTGCTACGAAGCGAAGAGGGATGCGGGGTCGGCACTAAAACGTTCCATATTGTGATAGGTTATGATGGGGGCATAACTATTATCCATTGAGTCGAACGTATAATAATACCACCATAATAATACTCGCCTCTCTCTATGACGCCTTGCGTGTCATAGAAACACAGAATTTGACGCTAGATAAGAACCAAAAAGGGCCATCAAGTCTACCCATATTACATGTTACTTTTTCCTTAGAATAGCCTTATGCATGTCCCAGGCATTTTTAAAGGGACAGTCAACACTTGCGGTAACATTATTTGATATTGAAAAATAAAAAACGAAGATCCGCCTGCACTATAACTCTTCTGCCTTGCTTCTTGTACTAATCACCGTCGCTAACTTCTCTAATACCAGGTAAATATGGCAGACGAACTCCCCCCACCGTTACGTAGCTGCCTTCTTCTTCAAATGATCAGCAAATCAGAATCCAATCATTGGTCAGAAATTGCAAGCGCGTGCAATTTCTGACCGAGGAACACCTGCCGAGTCAATAGTAATAATTATTTAAGCTGGAAGAAGAATGTCCCGTATGGACAATTCAGGCGTATGAGGAGGAACTGTAGTACTATAGAAAGCTTTAAATTGCAGTCAACTATTTTGAAAGATAGATTTCTTGAAAAAGGCTATCCTTTGGACCTTGTACAAGAGGGTTATCTTAGAGCCCTTTATGATGAATAGGGCCTTATATTTCACCAAAAAAAGAAATAATAAACAGAACCCATCATCCAAGAAGTCTTTAGACAAAGTAAATACTCCATTGTTTATAACTGGTTTTAGTAGCCATCATCGTGAGATCAAGAAAATTATCTCCAAAGATTGGTCGATTTTATCTGATGATCCATTTCTGAAAAATCAGATATCCTCCAGACCTAGAATAGTATTTAGAAGAGCCCCCACAATAGAAAAAACAAAGTGGCACCAAGTAAGATAGAAAATACCCCTAAACCAAACTACTATAGTTGCTAATAATGAAAAGAAAACCTTCTTGGGTAACTTTGTACCCCAATGTGGTATCTTCAAATGCTACAAATCTAGATGTAATATGTGTAAAGTTGTTAAAAATGGCACTAAGATCTTTCACTCAAATAGGGCAGGAGAGAAGTTTAAAATGAAGAAACGCCTCCACTTATGTTATATATGTGGTACAGTGTATGTGTGGTGCGCAATATGTGGGGCGCACGAGCCGCAAAATAAAAATAAGTTGGAGCGAACATATCCGCAACGTTAAATAGAAATTTCTGAAACATAATAGTCTCAGGACATTGCACTCATTTTCATAGAGGAAGCTCCAAAACACTTTCTATTTTTTCCATTGAACAGATTTCTAGAAACAGTCATAACCCTATGCTACTTCTTAGACACAGGGAGACTTACTGGATCCACAAATTACATACTCTGACCCCCGAAGGTCTTAATGCATATGTGGATCTAGCAGCTTTTGATCTTTGAGTCACGATATATCACCAACATTCTTATGTTCACCTCGTATATAATATATATTTTTTTTTATGACAGACGTCATCATTTTAATACATTGTATAGTCACATTTATATACACTCTTTCATTGTCTAGTCTACACCAACACTCCCTATAGTCACTTATATACCATATACACTATTATCTAGTCCCTTAGAGGCAAACATAATATTATCATACACTTATGTATCATATACCCACCATAACTTTTATTATCATTTTAAAACTCATGAACACAGCTTAGATCATTAGGGTTTGTGGCTTGCCACTGCTATATTAAGCAGTGACTTATCTTGAATCTTTGATCACTAGTATAGTCATTACCATATCACATATCCTAGTTCATAAATGTATACAATATCCATATTATGTAGGTCACTACTATTATTGAGTATTTCAATTTACATATACATACACACACTGGCAATATGTCCGTTACTCTCCATTTGAATTGATCCTTCTAGTTTCTATTGATCCCCTTGTGTTGGTAATTTATATACAGTAGGACAGACAGGTGATACTGGTTTAGCTTAGTTTAGTTTTCTTTATGTTAATTGATTGACACTTGTGTTATAGAGAGGGCTTAGCTTTGCTTCAGTTGATGTTAGTAATGCATTTTTAAGAATATTATAACGGATCGCACTTATCTTTTGGCAACCACCTCTATCCCTCTTATGCCTTCACAGCATTGGTTGACGCGCAAGGCGTTCGACTCAATGGATAATAGTTACGCCCCCATCATAACCTATCACAATATGGAACGCTTTAGTGCCGACCCTGCCTCCCTCCTCTTCGCTTCGTAGCAGTGGAAAGATCTTATAATGTGCGTATCATGTATATAGTGTTTATATATGATGTGTGTACTAGATATATAGTGTGTATACCGTGTGTATGTAGTCTGTGTAACATGTATAATGTGCGTATCATGTGTATAGTGTTTATATATGACGTGTGTACTAGGTGTATAGTGTGTATACCTTGTGTATGTAGTCTGTGTAACATGTATAATGTGTGTATCATGTATATAGTGTTGATATGACGTGTGTACTAGGTGTATAATGTGTATACCGTGTGCATGTAGTCTGTGTAACATGTATATAGTGTTGATATATGACGTGTGTATAGTGTGTATACCGTGTGTATGTAGTCTGTGTAACATGTATAATGTGCGTATCATGTATATAGTGTTTATATATGACGTGTGTACTAGGTGTATAGTGTGTATACCGTGTGTATGTAGTCTGTGTAACATGTATAATGTGTGTATCATGTATATAGTGTTGATATGACATGTGTACTAGGTGTATAATGTGTATACCGTGTGCATGTAGTCTGTGTAACATGTATAATGTGCGTATCATGTATATAGTGTTTATATATGATGTGTGTACTAGGTGTACAGTGTGAATACCGTGTGCATGTAGTCTGTGTAACATGTATAATGTGCGTATCATGTATATAGTATTTATATATGACATGTGTACTGTAATGTCCTTACATAGCAAACATTAACTCTTTATATGAATGATGCACTTGCAACTTCTAAATGTAAACTGGCACTTTATTTACTGCATGACACAGCAAGGTGCTCCTGTAGATTTGCACACAGTAATATGGATATTTACACATATATAGTCCTTTATAATGAATGGCTGCTGCACTCCTTATATTAGCAGTCCTGTACACTGTGTATGCAGCACTATAGTAATCCAGGGTAACTGATAACGTATAACTGTTAACTGTATAACTGCAATATAACTTATAATGTGTAACTGACAGTTCTTACTCTTCCTGACTGGCTGATGCTGTATCCTCTGCAGTGATCTGTAGCTGACATTATATTTATTAGTATCAGCAATTGTCAGAGCTCAGGTTCAATCCTTGTACTTTATAACTGCATCACAAACTGTCACAAGATGGCTTCTCTGAACTGTACTGATTCTAAGCACAGCCCACTTGAGGACATCATCTTTGTATGGAAGCCTCAATGTGCCCTTTGACCAAACCAGGAAGTAAGCACAACACTACATCTCCTTTCCTACTTATTTATTTTTATTTTTTTTAAATAAACTTAACTGCACAACAACAACCGTAAGATAAATCAGTCTTCTCCAGCATCCTCTTGTATTGTGGACGTGAAAGCTGCTTCTTGTTTCTTACGTTGACAAAAGTTTCTCTGATATGTTGCATGTTGTCTCCGGCGAGTGTCTCTGAGATTAACTTCAGGAGACCAACGAACAACAGGTGTTCGTTGCCTGGGAGTACGAGCATGACTATTGTGGTCCTGGATAGAATTTCCTGACTCATCATTACAAGGTTCTTCTACTGAGGCTGGTATTTCTGAGTCATCTTCTGTAGTTGAGTCAGAGCCTGTGTTTGGATCATGCCAAACACCACCCCAGATATCAAAGTCATTGTCTGATTGCATTTTTATGTGATGGTCCTCACCAGCCTGTTCTCTCCTCTCTAGCCGTGGTCGTAGTTGGTTCACATGGCGGCGACACACACCTGATGGAGTGGTTATAACATACATCTTTGGGCCCTCAACCTGGGCAACAACACCTGGTGCCCATTTTTCCTCTGTATGGTACACCCTATACCAAACCAAGTCTCCTTCTGTATAGGTCCGTGAAGGTTTTCCCACTCTCATTTTATCTTGCATGATGCGGACTGTTTCTGCTACATCTGGTGTGATTAAATCCAGCTTTGTATAGATCTTACTGCCAAACAATAGTTGAGCTGGGGCAACTCCCGTGGTGGGGTGTTGAGTAACCCTATATTGTTGCAAAAATTGTAAAATGTTTTTAGTATTAACCTGCTTCTCTGCTTTTAGCGCTTTCAGTGGCCTTTTAAAGGTTTGGAAAAATCTCTCTGCTTGCCCGTTGGTGGCTGGGTGATATGGTGCCGTCCGATGATGGTGAATTCCATTCGTATGTAAAAAATTCTGGAAGTCTTGTGACACAAACTGGGGACCATTGTCTGTGACCAGTTTTCTTGGCAACCCAAATACTGAAAACAGTCTTTCTAATGCTGATATGACTTCAGTAGTTGTAGTCCTTATCATTGGAATTACTTCTGGCCACTTAGAGTGTGCATCAATTATGATTAAGTATGAGATTCCATCAATAGGACCGGCAAAGTCCAAATGTAGTCTCTCCCAAGGAGTAGTAGGCCAGTCCCATGGTTGTACAGCTCCTCGTGGAAGCTGTCCTTGAGCTTGAACACACCCTTTGCATGCCATAACATAGTTCTCAATGTCCTTATCAATGGCCGGCCACCAAACATGACCCCTAGCCTTCTGTTTCATTCTGACAATGCCTGGGTGTCCTTCATGAAGGAGTTTTAACGTAGCTTGCCGTAGCCCATTAGGAACCAGAACTCTCTCACCCCATAAAATACATCCATTTCTGAGTGTGAGTTCTTTCGCTCGTAGTATGTATGCTCGCTGCACATCACAGCCAGTTCTTGGCCAGCCATCTCTCAAATAGTTTGCCAGAAGTTGTAATTCAGTATCACAAGCTGTCTCCTTTGCAATTTGTTTGGCATGTACTATACCCGTAAAACACACACTTGGAAGGCTTTCTTGAACAACTGGTAAGGAATTCATTAGTGGAAGCCTGGACATGGCATCAGCATTGCCATGGAAATCATGGGCCCGGTATTTGATGCAGTAATGATATGCCCCCAAAGTTAGAGCATACCTTTGCAATCTAGCCGCTGTAGTGGTTGAAATTCCTTTCCTTGGATTAAAGATGGTCAGCAGTGGCTTATGGCCAGTTAAAAGAGTAAATTGTCTCCCATAAATTTAGTTATGGAACTTCTTAACAGCCCATACAATGGCCAATGCTTCCTTGTCTAATTGGGAATAGTTCTTCTCTGCCGTCGTTAGAGAAGGGGAAGCAAAGGCTACCGGTCGGTCTGTCCCATCTGGCATTGTGTGTGACAATACAGCCCCTAAACCATAAGACGAAGCATCACATGCTGAGTGGTTTCTGAAGATCATAGTGCATTAACATGCGGGAACACAGGAGTAGGTTCTTGGATTCCTGGAAGGCTTTATTGCATTCACTGCTCCTCAACCAGGATCGATTTGTCTCAAGAAGCTGATGTAGTGGGTGTAACGTATGGGCTAGCTGGGGAAGAAAACGGTGGTAATAGTTACGGAGACCAAGGTATGATCGTAGTTGTGATGCATTCTGTGGTATAGGAGCTTCTTGCAAGGCCTTGACTTTGTCATCAGTAGTGTGTAGACCATGACAATCTATAACATGGCCACAAAATTCTAATTTGTCACGCATGAAAGCACACTTCTCCAAGTTGACCTTCAACCCGTAGGTCATTAGCCTCTGCAGTACCCTCTCTACATTGTGTCGATGTTCTTCCTCCATCCTGCCCGTGATTAACATGTCATCTAAAAGGCATTGGACATAGGGTAGTCCATTTAACAGTTCTTCCATGGTGCGTTGCCAGATGGCTGGTGCAGGAGCAATTCCAAAGACCATACAATTATATTGAAATAAACCACGGTGAGTATTGATGGTGAGTAACCTGCGGGAATCTGGATGTACTTCAAGTTGAAGGTAAGCATTTTTTAAATCAATCTTTGTGAAATGTTGTCCCCCAGCTAAGTTAGCAAAAATCTCTTTTGTTCTGGGTAATGGATACTTATCCACTGCTAACTGTTCATTCAACACCATCCTAAAGTCTCCACATATTCGGATCTGTCCATCTTTCTTTCTTACCGGTACAATAGGAGAAGCCCACTCACTACGATGCACTGGGGTTATAATCTTTAACTCTTCTAACCTCTTCAGTTCAGCATCAACTCCTGCCCTTAAAGTGAATGGCACAGTTCGTGCTTTGAAAAACTTTGGCCTTGCTCCAGGTTTTAACTGTAACCGTACCCTTTTGTTCTTAACTTTTCCCAGAACACTTTCAAACACCGGGGCATATTTGGTCTTAACGTTCTGAATCCACTGGGCACGATCAACTCCAATATGATGAACTTCACTGTTTTTTGAGGCTCTCAGGCATGCCAAGGGCCCGTATCCAGTCCCTTCCATAAAGAGGTGGGCCACCTGATTTTAGTATATATAGTGTAAGATTGGCAGTTTTACTGTTTGTACACACAGATACAGATGCACACCCCAGTGGCGTCAAGACTTCTCTGGAGTATGTTTGTAGCTTCAAGGTAGTGGGCTGCAGCAATACTGGAATTTTCAGCTGTTTCCAATCTTTAATTGTCATAACTGAAACTGCAGCCCCAGTATCTAAGTCCATGGTCAAATCTTTTCCTTCAATATTAACATGAACGGTCAAAGGCTCAGACCCTGCTGTCATGGTGTATACAGTCAAACTCTGAACAGTCATTTCCTCTTCTGAATCTGATGTGGCTCCCTTATAAGCCATGTGGTAATTTCCCTTCTTATGAGTTTTGCTTGAGACACTCTGCTGAGATCCTCTGCAAGCCTTCTTTAAGTGTCCTATTTTACCACAGCCATGACAACGAGCATTTTTAAATCTGCATTCAGAAGCTACATGATTCTGTGCTCCACATCTGTAACAGTTAATAGGCGATGCTGCTTTTGCTGAATATTTACTGGCTGGTTTAGTCTATTGCTTCACATTAGAGAAAAATACCTGTTCTTCCTTAGTGTGAGAATGTGTCTGCAGTAAACTAGTGTCTCGTGTGGCCTGTTCCAAAACAGAAGCAATCTCTAGTGCTTTATGGAAGGTAAGGCTCTCCTCTGTCAAAAGTCGCCTTTGAATAGATTCTGTACTGATACCCATAACAAACTGATCTCTAAGGGCAATATTCAGATACTCCCCAAAAGCACAGGTGCTGGCCAATTTCTTTAAACTGATTGCAAATGTAGATACAGTCTCTTGTACCCCTTGGCGCCTGCTATAAAACTTGAACCGCTCAGCAATCTCTAATGGCCGTGGTTGGAAATGTTGTGTTAAGATCTGTATTATTTCAGACAAAGACTTGGTGACTGGCTTTTCTGGGTGTAGCAGATCTTTTAGAATCTCATATGTTTTAGCACCAATAGTTGTCAGACAGACAGCAACAGACTTAGTATCTCCAATGTCATTGGTAAGTAAATACTGCTGTAGCCTTTCAGTCCAGGAAACCCAGTTATCTGTGTCAGGGTCAAATTCTTTCAATGCTCCAAATACAGCCATTATAGCGTGAGTTTGTGGTAGTATACTCGTCACCAGATGTAATGTCCTTACATAGCAAACATTAACTCTTTATATGAATGATGCACTTGCAACTTCTAAATGTAAACTGGCACTTTATTTACTGCATGACATAGCAAGGCGCTCCTGTAGATTTGCACACAGTAATATGGATATTTACACATATATAGTCCTTTATAATGAATGGCTGCCGCACTCCTTATATTAGCAGTCCTGTACACTGTGTATGCAGCACTATAGTAATCCAGGGTAACTGATAACTGTTAACTGTATAACTGCAATATAACTTATAATGTGTAACTGACAGTTCTTACTTTTCCTGACTGGCTGATGCTGTATCCTCTGCAGTGATCTGTAGCTGACATTACATTTATTAGTATCAGCAATTGTCAGAGCTCAGGTTCAATCCTTGTACTTTATAACTGCATCACAAACTGTCACAAGATGGCTTCTCTGAACTGTACTGATTCTAAGCACAGCCCACTTGATGACATCATCTTTGTATGGAAGCCTCAATGTGCCCTTTGACCAAACCAGGAAGTAAGCACAACACTACATGTACTAGGTGTATAGTGTGTATACCATGTGCATGTAGTCTGTGTAACGTGTATAATGTGCGTATCATGTATATAGTGTTTATATATGACATGTGTACTAGGTGTATAGTGTGTATACCGTGTGCATGTAGTCTGTGTAACATGTATAATGTGCGTTTCATGTATATAGTGTTTATATATGATGTGTGTACTAGGTATATAGTGTGTATACCGTGTGTATGTAGTCTGTGTAACATGTATAATGTGCGTATCATGTATATAGTGTTTATATATGACGTGTGTACTAGGTGTATAATGTGTATACCGTGTGTATGTAGTCTGTGTAACATGTATAATGTGCGTATCATGTATATAGTGTTTATATATGACGTGTGTACTTGGTGTCTAGTGTGTATACCGTGTGCATGTAGTCTGTGTAACATGTATAATGTGCGTATCATGTATATAGTGTTTATATATGACGTGTGTACTAGGTGTATAGTGTGTATACCGTGTGTATGTAGTCTGTGTAACATGTATAATGTGCATATCATGTATATAGTGTTGATAAATGACGTGTGTACTAGGTGTATCATGTGTATACCGTGTGCCATGTATAATGTGCGTATCATGTATATAGTGTTTATATATGATGTGTGTACTAGGTGTATAGTGTGTATACCGTGTGTATGTAGTCTGTGTAACATGTATAATGTGTGTATCATGTATATAGTGTTTATATATGATGTGTGTACTAGGTATATAGTGTGTATACCGTGTGTATGTAGTCTGTAACATGTATAATGTGCGTATCATGTATATAGTGTTTATATATGACGTGTGTACTTGGTGTATAGTGTGTATACCGTGTGCATGTAATCTGTGTAACATGTATAATGTGCGTATCATGTTTATAGTGTTGATATAGGACGTGTGTACTTGGTGTATAGTGTGTATACCGTGTGTATGTAGTCTGTGTAACATGTATAATGTGCGTTTCATGTATATAATGTTGATATATGACGTGTGTACTAGGTGTATAATGTGTATACCGTGTGTATGTAGTCTGTAACATGTATAATGTGCGTATCATGTATATAGTGTTTATATATGGCGTGTACTATGTGTATAATGTGTATACCGTGTGTATGTAGTCTGTGTAACATGTATAATGTGCGTATCATGTATATAGTGTTTATATATGACGTGTGTACTAGGTGTATAATGTGTATAGTGTTATGTTGTTGGTATATTATGTGTTTGATTTACATCATGTGGATATGATGTTTGTACTGAGGGCATCAAGTTGATTTGTGAGCACATACTGATCTGTACTACTACATTTTATAAAACAATT
Organism: Bombina bombina; assembly: GCF_027579735.1. Classification (NCBI taxonomy): domain Eukaryota; kingdom Metazoa; phylum Chordata; class Amphibia; order Anura; family Bombinatoridae; genus Bombina; species Bombina bombina. Next base: position 278,566,434 of record NC_069506.1, on the reverse strand, counting down.
TGTATATTGCCTCATCACCTACTTGTGTCTTTTCTACTCCTAGTTGGGGTCCTGATGATGATGGCAAAACAGTTGATGGACCTCATGAGCTTGGAAAGGTAACACTTCCCCTCCACAGAGTGACACGGGGAGGGGGGTTCGTCCTTTCCTTGCAAGTGACACAGACACGAGGGAGCTATGGGACATGGGGTATCTCCCCTGCAGGTGACATAGTGACACAGACAGGAGGAAGTTATGAGACATGGGGTCTGTACCTCCTCTGCAAGTGATACAGACAGGAGGGAGCTATAGGACATGGGGTCTGTCCCTCCTCTGCAGGGGACACAGTGACACAGACAGAAGGGAGCTATAGGACATGGGGTCTGTCCCTTCCCTGCAGGTGACAAAGACAGGAGGGAGCTATAGGCCATGGGGTCTGTCCCTCCCCTGCAGGTGACACAGACAGGAGGGAGCGATAGGACATGGGGTCTGCCCCTTGTAAAAATGGTCAAAAGGTGGCGCTATAGGATAACAAATTACTAATTTACTTTACTCTGTAACAATGACTGCTAAATTGAGTTACAATGTTAATTCGGCCAGATACTTTGTATCAATGAATCACAGTCTCTATATGTGTACAATATAATTTATTAAAATCAATAGATATCACATTTGAAAAATAAAAAATACCAATATATATATTAGGGTTGCACCGATACCATTTTTTTAAGACCGAGTACAAGTACCGATACTTGTTTTCAAATACTCGCCGATACCAATTACCGATACTTTTTTTTTATGTCATGTGACAGTTTATTAAGCACAATACAGACTAATTATTCCTTCTTTATAATTATGAAGGACTGTAGCTCAAAAGACATTATGAAATAATAAAACAGGTTTTATTTGTCACAAAGTTCACAGAACATGTTTAGAAATAAAAATATTACAATAAAATATATTAACAACAATAAATAACAAATATAAAATTGCAACCAACCAAAAGTGCTATACAGTAAAAAATAGAACAGAATACTGTTTAATCATGGTGAACAACACTATGGGCTAGATTACATTTGACTGGTAAGCTTTACCAATGCTCTCATTACACATCCTACTCCATTAAAGGCTATGGAGTTGGAAATGTGAACAGAGCATTGGTAAAGCTTACCAATCAAATGTAATCTAAATCTAGTCCTATAATTGCAGGATGAGTGTTCATTGGGATTAACTTAATTTTTCCTATGAGTGCTCTCCCTGCAATTATATAAGCTAAGATGTTCCTCAGAGTACAGTATTTCTCCAACATAGGTGTGTCCGGTCCACGGCGTCATCCTTACTTGTGGGATATTCTCTTCCCCAACAGGAAATGGCAAAGAGCCCAGCAAAGCTGGTCACATGATCCCTCCTAGGCTCCGCCTTCCCCAGTCATTCTCTTTGCCGTTGTACAGGCAACATCTCCACGGAGATGGCTTAGAGTTTTTTGGTGTTTAAATGTAGTTTTTATTCTTCAATCAAGAGTTTGTTATTTTAAAATAGTGCTGGTATGTACTATTTACTCTGAAACAGAAAAAAGATGAAGATTTCTGTTTGTAAGAGGAAAATGATTTTAGCAACCGTTACTAAAATCGATGGCTGTTTCCACACAGGACTGTTGAGAGGAATTAACTTCAGTTGGGGGAAACAGTGAGCAGACTTTTGCTGCTTGAGGTATGACACATTTCTAACAAGACTAGGTAATGCTGGAAGCTGTCATTTTCCCTATGGGATCCGGTAAGCCATTTTTATTACATAAGAATAAAGGGCTTCACAAGGGCTTTTAAGACTGGTAGACATTTTCTGGGCTAAAACGATTGATATATAAGCATTTTTAATACTTCATAGCTTTGAGGAGTTATTTTATTCTTGGGACTTATGTAAAATAACCGGCAGGCAATGTATTGGACACCTTTTTCTCTAGGGGCTTTCCCTAATCATAGGCAGAGCCTCATTTTCGCGCCTCTATTGCGCAGTTGTTTTTGGGAAGCAAGACATGCAGATGCATGTGTGAGGAGCTCAGATACATAGAAAAAGCTTTCTGAAGGCGTCATTTGGTATCGTATTCCCCTTTGGGCTTGGTTGGGTCTCAGCAAAGCAGATACCAGGGACTGTATAGGGGTTAAATATAAAAACGGCTCCGGTTCCGTTATTTTAAGAGTTAAAGCTTTCAAATTTGGTGTGCAATACTTTTAAGGCTTTAAGACACTGTGGTGAAATTTTGGTGAAATTTGAACAATTCCTTCATACTTTTTCACATTTGCAGTAATAAAGTGTGTTCAGTTTAAAATTTAAAGTGACAGTAACGGTTTTATTTTAAAACGTTTTTTGTACTTTGTTATCAAGTTTATGCCTGTTTAACATGTCTGAACTATCAGATAGACTGTGTTCTGTATGTGGGGAAGCCAAGGTTCCTTCTCATTTAAATAGATGTGATTTATGTGACACAAAATTTAGAGAAAATGATGCCCAAGATGATTCCTCAAGTGAGGGGAGTAAGCATGGTACTGCATCATCCCCTCCTTCGTCTACGCCAGTCTTGCCCACACAGGAGGCCCCTAGTACATCTAGTGCGCCAATACTCCTTACTATGCAACAATTAACGGCTGTAATGGATAATTCTATCAAAAACATTTTAGCCAAAATGCCCACTTATCAGCGAAAGCGCGACTGCTCTGTTTTAGAAAATACTGAAGAGCATGAGGACGCTGATGATATTGGTTCTGAAGTGCCCCTACACCAGTCTGAGGGGGCCAGGGAGGTTTTGTCTGAGGGAGAAATTTCAGATTCAGGGAAAATTTCTCAACAAGCTGAACCTGATGTGATTACATTCAAATTTAAATTGGAACATCTCCGCGCTCTGCTTAAGGAGGTGTTATCTACTCTGAATGATTGTGAGAATTTGGTCATTCCAGAGAAATTATGTAAGATGGACAAGTTCCTAGAGGTCCCGGGGCCCCCCGAAGCTTTTCCTATACCCAAGCGGGTGGCGGACATTGTAAACAAAGAATGGGAAAGGCCCGGCATACCTTTCGTCCCTCCCCCTATATTTAAGAAATTGTTTCCTATGGTCGACCCCAGAAAGGACTTATGGCAGACAGTCCCCAAGGTCGAGGGGGCGGTTTCTACTCTAAACAAACGCACCACTATCCCCATAGAAGATAGTTGTGCTTTCAAAGATCCTATGGATAAAAAATTAGAGGGTTTGCTTAATAAGATGTTTGTTCAGCAAGGTTACCTTCTACAACCAATTTCATGCATTGTCCCTGTCACTACAGCAGCGTGTTTCTGGTTCGATGAACTAGAAAAGGCGCTCAATAAAGATTCTTCTTATGAGGAGATTTTGGACAGAATTCATGCTCTCAAATTGGCTAACTCTTTTACTTTAGACGCCACTTTGCAATTGGCTAGATTAGCGGCGAAAAATTCTGGGTTTGCTATTGTGGAGCGCAGAGCGCTTTGGCTAAAATCTTGGTCAGCGGATGCGTCTTCCAAGAACAAATTGCTTAACATTCCTTTCAAGGGGAAAACGCTGTTTGGCCCTGACTTGAAAGAGATTATTTCTGATATCACTGGGGGCAAGGGCCACGCCCTTCCTCAGGATAGGTCTTTCAAGGCTAAGAATAAACCAAATTTTCGTCCCTTTCGCAGAAACGGACCAGCCCCAAGTGCTACATCCTCTAAGCAAGAGGGTAATACTTCTCAAGCCAAGCCAGCCTGGAGGCCAATGCAAGGCTGGAACAAAGGTAAGCAGGCCAAGAAACCTGCCACTGCTACCAAGACAGCATGAGATGTTGGCCCCCGATCCAGGACCGGATCTGGTGGGGGGCAGACTCTCTCTCTTCGCTCAGGCTTGGGCAAGAGATGTTCTGGATCCTTGGGCGCTGGAAATAGTCTCCCAAGGTTATCTTCTGGAATTCAAGGGGCCTCCCCCAAGGGGGAGGTTCCACAGGTCTCAATTGTCTTCAGACCACATAAAAAGACAGGCATTCTTACATTGTGTAGAAGACCTGTTAAAAATGGGAGTGATTCATCCTGTTCCATTAGGAGAACAAGGGATGGGGTTCTACTCCAATCTGTTCATAGTTCCCAAAAAAGAGGGAACATTCAGACCAATCTTAGATCTCAAGATCCTAAACAAGTTTCTCAAGGTTCCATCGTTCAAAATGGAAACCATTCGAACAATTCTTCCTTCCATCCAGGAAGGTCAATTCATGACCACGGTGGATTTAAAGGATGCGTATCTACATATTCCTATCCACAAGGAACATCATCGGTTCCTAAGGTTCGCCTTTCTGGACAAGCATTACCAGTTTGTGGCACTTCCATTCGGATTAGCCACTGCTCCAAGAATTTTCACAAAGGTACTGGGGTCCCTTCTAGCGGTGCTACGACCAAGGGGCATTGCAGTAGTACCTTACTTGGACGACATTCTGATTCAAGCGTCGTCCCTTCCACAAGCAAAGGCTCATACGGACATTGTCCTGGCCTTTCTCAGATCTCACGGGTGGAAAGTGAACGTAGAAAAAAGTTCTCTATCTCCGTCAACAAGAGTTCCCTTCTTGGGAACAATAATAGACTCCTTAGAAATGAGGATTTTTCTGACAGAGGCCAGAAAATCAAAACTTCTAAACTCTTGTCAAGTACTTCATTCTGTTCCTCTTCCTTCCATAGCGCAGTGCATGGAAGTAATAGGTTTGATGGTCGCGTCAATGGACATAGTTCCTTTTGCGCGAATTCATCTGAGACCATTACAACTGTGCATGCTCAGTCAGTGGAATGGGGATTATACAGACTTGTCTCCGACGATACAAGTAGATCAGAGGACCAGAGATTCACTCCGTTGGTGGCTGTCCCTGGACAACCTGTCACAGGGGATGAGCTTCCGCAGACCAGAGTGGGTCATTGTCACGACCGACGCCAGTCTGGTGGGCTGGGGCGTGGTCTGGGGACTCCTGAAAGCTCAGGGTCTTTGGTCTCGGGAAGAATCTCTTCTCCCGATAAATATTCTGGAACTGAGAGTGATATTCAATGCTCTCAAGGCTTGGCCTCACCTAGCAAAGGCCAAATTCATACGGTTTCAATCGGACAACATGACGACTGTTGCGTATATTAACCATCAGGGGGGAACAAGGAGTTCCCTGGCGATGGAAGAAGTGACCAAAATCATTCAATGGGCGGAGACTCACTCCTGCCACTTGTCTGCAATCCACATCCCAGGAGTGGAAAATTGGGAAGCGGATTTTCTGAGTCGTCAGACATTTCATCCGGGGGAGTGGGAGCTCCATCCGGAAATCTTTGCCCAAATTACTCAGTTGTGGGGCATTCCAGACATGGATCTGATGGCCTCTCGTCAGAACTTCAAGGTTCCTTGCTACGGGTCCAGATCCAGGGATCCCAAGGCGACTCTAGTAGATGCACTAGTAGCACCTTGGACCTTCAACCTAGCTTATGTATTCCCACCGTTTCCTCTCATCCCCAGGCTGGTAGCCAGGATCAATCAGGAGAGGGCATCGGTGATCTTGATAGCTCCTGCGTGGCCGCGCAGGACTTGGTATGCAGACCTGGTGAATATGTCATCGGCTCCACCATGGAAGCTACCTTTGAGACGGGACCTTCTTGTTCAAGGTCCGTTCGAACATCCGAATCTGGTCTCACTCCAACTGACTGCTTGGAGATTGAACGCTTGATCTTATCAAAGCGAGGGTTCTCAGATTCTGTCATTGATACTCTTGTTCAGGCCAGAAAGCCTGTAACTAGAAAAATCTACCATAAAATATGGAAAAAATATATCTGTTGGTGTGAATCTAAAGGATTCCCTTGGGACAAGATAAAAATTCCTAAGATTCTATCCTTTCTTCAAGAAGGTTTGGAGAAAGGATTATCTGCAAGTTCTTTGAAGGGACAGATTTCTGCTTTGTCTGTGTTACTTCACAAAAAGCTGGCGGCTGTGCCAGATGTTCAAGCTTTTGTTCAGGCTCTGGTTAGAATCAAGCCTGTTTACAAACCTTTGACTCCTCCTTGGAGTCTCAATTTAGTTCTTTCAGTTCTTCAGGGGGTTCCGTTTGAACCCTTAAATTCCGTTGATATTAAGTTATTATCTTGGAAAGTTTTGTTTTTGGTTGCAATTTCTTCTGCTAGAAGAGTTTCAGAGTTATCTGCTCTGCAGTGTTCTCCTCCTTATCTGGTGTTCCATGCAGATAAGGTGGTTTTGCGTACTAAACCTGGTTTTCTTCCGAAAGTTGTTTCTAACAAAAACATTAACCAGGAGATAGTCGTGCCTTCTTTGTGTCCGAATCCAGTTTCAAAGAAGGAACGTTTGTTGCACAATTTGGATGTAGTTCGTGCTCTAAAATTCTATTTAGATGCTACAAAGGATTTTAGACAACCATCTTCCTTGTTTGTTGTTTATTCTGGTAAAAGGAGAGGTCAAAAAGCAACTTCTACCTCTCTCTCTTTTTGGCTTAAAAGCATCATCAGATTGGCTTACGAGACTGCCGGACGGCAGCCTCCTGAAAGAATCACAGCTCATTCCACTAGGGCCGTGGCTTCCACATGGGCCTTCAAGAACGAGGCTTCTGTTGATCAGATATGTAAGGCAGCGACTTGGTCTTCACTGCACACTTTTACTAAATTTTACAAATTTGATACTTTTGCTTCTTCTGAGGCTATTTTTGGGAGAAAGGTTTTGCAAGCCGTGGTGCCTTCCATCTAGGTGACCTGATTTGCTCCCTCCCTTCATCCGTGTCCTAAAGCTTTGGTATTGGTTCCCACAAGTAAGGATGATGCCGTGGACCGGACACACCTATGTTGGAGAAAACAGAATTTATGTTTACCTGATAAATTACTTTCTCCAACGGTGTGTCCGGTCCACGGCCCGCCCTGGTTTTTTTAATCAGGTCTGATAATTTATTTTCTTTAACTACAGTCACCACGGTATCATATGATTTCTCCTATGCAAATATTCCTCCTTTACGTCGGTCGAATTACTGGGGAAGGCGGAGCCTAGGAGGGATCATGTGACCAGCTTTGCTGGGCTCTTTGCCATTTCCTGTTGGGGAAGAGAATATCCCACAAGTAAGGATGACGCCGTGGACCGGACACACCGTTGGAGAAAGTAATTTATCAGGTAAACATAAATTCTGTTGTTTGGAACATAATTGTTCAAGATGAGAACTTGCAGTATAAAAGGCAATCTAGCAATTAGAATCATTTTTCAAAAGTTAGTGGCAAGTTCTTTGTAAGGAACAGAACAGAAGCATCTCTGCATGTTCAGCTATAAGTCTGTTTTTGCTATCAGTAAGAAGGTTCAACTTTCCACACTACTGCATGGGGCAGAAAGATATTTTGGGCCATTTTAGCCGGAGCTGGAAATCTCAGTTTATTAACTGCCCAGTACTTCAGGGGTTTGTCTGAATGATGTACAGTGATCTCTCCTACAATAATACAAATAAGAACAATTTGTATTGGCAGAACAGTAGTAAACAATTTTTAGTTTAGTCTCCACTCCAGCTTTAAATGAAATGGGAACATGCAGTTTGAAAAAAACACCACAAGCATATGGGTAGTAAATGGAGGTATCGGTTTAAGTATCGGTGCATTTGCACGAGTACAAGTACTCATGCAAGTACTTGGTATCGGTACCGATACTAGTATCGGTATCGGTGCAACCCTAATATATATATGCAATTTTAAGAAGGACACCGGTGTCAGTATTCTAGCATTAATATAAGTACTTATTAAGTATTAAATTAACCATAAAAAAACACTATTTTAAAAAACACAGTTAATATACACAATTAATATGTCGGCAATTGATCAATATCTCAGCAAGTGAATATCTCAGCAAGCATGTATTCAAAGTCCGTTTAGCATACAATACAGCTATTATATATGATGTGTTTCTCTGCGGTAACACTATCCACCACTTGGGCAATGTATGGAAGACAAGCAGATTCGTTATCCAGGTAATATAACTTGGTACTTGCTCAGTCTTCACATTTAGCAGAATTTCATACGAATCGACTTTTGTTGTTTCTTCAAGATCATGGTTGGAGGATCAATTCACTAAAAAGTTCATTGATTCCTCAGACAAGGGTAACCTTTTTGGGTTTCCAGATAGATTCAGTGTCCATGACTCTGTCTTTGACAGGCAAGAGACGTCTAAAATTGATTTCAGCTTGTCGAAACCTTCAGTCACAGTCATTCCCTTCGGTAGCCTTATGCATGGAAATTCTAGGTCTTATGACTGCTGCATCGGACGCGATCCCCTTTGCTCGTTTTCACATGCGACCTCTTCAGCTCTGTATGCTGAACCAATGGTGCAGGGATTACACAAAGATATCTCAATTAATATCTTTAAAACCGATTGTACGACACTCTCTGACGTGGTGGACAGATCACCATCGTTTAGTTCAGGGGGCTTCTTTTGTTCTTCCGACCTGGACTGTAATTTCAACAGATGCAAGTCTTACAGGTTGGGGAGCTGTGTGGGGGTCTCTGACAGCACAAGGGGTTTGGGAATCTCAGGAGGTGAGATTACCGATCAATATTTTGGAACTCCGTGCAATTTTCAGAGCTCTTCAGTCTTGGCCTCTTCTGAAGAGAGAATCGTTCATTTGTTTTCAGACAGACAATGTCACAACTGTGGCATACATCAATCATCAAGGAGGGACTCACAGTCCTCTGGCTATGAAAGAAGTATCTCAAATTCTGGTTTGGGCAGAATCCAGCTCCTGTCTAATCTCTGCGGTTCATATTCCAGGTATAGACATTTGGGAAGCAGATTATCTCAGTCGCCAAACGTTGCATCCGGGCGAATGGTCTCTTCACCCAGAGGTATTTCTTCAGATTGTTCAAATGTGGGAACTTCCAGAAATAGATCTGATGGCTTCTCATCTAAACAAGAAACTTCCCAGGTATCTGTCCAGATCCCGGGATCCTCAGGCGGAGGCAGTGGATGCATTATCACTTCCTTGGAAGTATCATCCTGCCTATATCTTTCCGCCTCTAGTTCTTCTTCCAAGAGTAATCTCCAAGATTCTGAAGGAATGCTCGTTTGTTCTGCTGGTAGCTCCAGCATGGCCTCACAGGTTTTGGTATGCGGATCTTGTCCGGATGGCCTCTTGCCAACCGTGGACTCTTCCATTAAGACCAGACCTTCTGTCGCAAGGTCCTTTTTTCCATCAGGATCTCAATTCCTTAAATTTAAAGGTATGGAGATTGAACGCTTGATTCTTGGTCAAAGAGGTTTCTCTGACTCTGTGATTAATACTATGTTACAGGCTTGTAAATCTGTATCTAGAGAGATATATTATAGAGTCTGGAAGACTTATATTTCTTGGTGTCTTTCTCATCATTTTTCCTGGCATTCTTTTAGAATTCCGAGAATTTTACAGTTTCTTCAGGATGGTTTAGATAAAGGTTTGTCCGCAAGTTCCTTGAAAGGTCAAATCTCTGCTCTTTCTGTTCTTTTTCACAGAAAGATTGCTAACTTGCTAACACTGATATTCATTGTTTTGTACAAGCCTTGGTTCGTATAAAACCTGTCATTAAGTCAATTTCTCCTCCTTGGAGTTTGAATTTGGTTCTGGGGGCTCTTCAAGCTCCTCCGTTTGAACCTATGCATTCATTGGACATTAAATTACTTTCTTGGAAAGTTTTGTTCCTTTTGGCCATCTCTTCTGCCAGAAGAGTCTCTGAATTGTCTGCTCTTTCTTGTGAATCTCCTTTTCTGATTTTTCATCAGGATAAGGCGGTGTTGCGAACTTCTTTTAAATTTTTACCTAAGGTTGTGAATTCCAACAACATTAGTAGAGAAATTGTGGTTCCTTCATTATGCCCTAATCCTAAGAATTCTAAGGAGAAATCATTGCATTCTTTGGATGTTGTTAGAGCTTTGAAATATTATGTTGAAGCTACTAAGACTTTCCGAAAGACTTCTAGTCTATTTGTCATCTTTTCCGGTTCTAGAAAAGGCCAGAAAGCTTCTGCCATTTCTTTGGCATCTTGGTTGAAATCTTTAATTCATCATGCCTATGTTGAGTCGGGTAAAACTCTGCTTCAGAGGATTACAGCTCATTCTACTAGGTCAGTTTCTACTTCCTGGGCGTTTAGGAATGAAGCCTTGGTTGATCAGATTTGCAAAGCAGCAACTTGGTCTTCTTTGCATACTTTTACTAAATTCTACCATTTTGATGTGTTTTCTTCTTCTGAAGCTGTTTTTGGTAGAAAAGTACTTCAGGCAGCTGTTTCAGTTTGAATCTTCTTCTTATATTTTTAATATTAAACTTTATTTTGGGTGTGGATTATTTTCAGCGGAATTGGCTGTCTTTATTTTATCCCTCCCTCTCTAGTGACTCTTGCGTGGAAGATCCACATCTTGGGTAGTCATTATCCCATACGTCACTAGCTCATGGACTCTTGCTAATTACATGAAAGAAAACATAATTTATGTAAGAACTTACCTGATAAATTCATTTCTTTAATATTAGCAAGAGTCCATGAGGCCCGCCCTTTTTTGTGGTGGTTATGATTTTTTTGTATAAAGCACAATTATTCCAATTCCTTATTTTTTATGCTTTCGCACTTTTTCTTATCACCCCACTTCTTGGCTATTCGTTAAACTGAATTGTGGGTGTGGTGAGGGGTGTATTTATAGGCATTTTGAGGTTTGGGAAACTTTGCCCCTCCTGGTAGGAATGTATATCCCATACGTCACTAGCTCATGGACTCTTGCTAATATGAAAGAAATGAATTTATCAGGTAAGTTCTTACATAAATTATGTTTTTTCTGCTTGATATCCAGTTTGTTTATCCTTTATTCTTCTTACTTGTGCTGAGTTAATGTTATTAGATTCTCATGTTAAAATGGTTATTTTGGCAGAGATATTCTGACATAAATACATAGTTGAAATATTCTTAAAACTTATAACTTATAAAAAAAAATTGTATACCTTTTCCTTATATAATGCCCTTCTTTTCTATAATGAGGTCTGCCCCTTCCCTGCAGGTGACACAGGCAGGAGGGAGCTATAGGACATGGGGTCTGTCCCTCCCCTGCAGGTGACACAGGAGGGAGCTATATGACATGGGGTCTGTCCCTCCCCTGTAGGTGACACAGACCGGAGGGAGCTATAGGACATGGGGTCTGTCCGTTCCCTGCAGGTGACACAGTGATACACACAGGAGGGAGCTATAGGACATGGGGTCTGTCCTTTCCCTGCAGGTGAGACAGTGATACAGACAGGAGGGAGCTATATGACATGGGGTCTGTCCCTTCCCTGCAGGTGACTCAGTGACACAGACAGGGGGGAGCTATAGGACATGGGGTCTGTCCCTCTCCTGCAGGTGACACAGTGACACAGACAGGAGGGAGCTATAGGACATGGGGTCTGTCCCTCCCCTGCAGGAGACATACTGACACAGACAGGAGGGAGGTTATGGGACATGAGTTCACAATGATAGATATTGCATTTTTCCAACAGGCTGCCTTACAACATGGAGTTATTGCTGGACGTAGAGGCTTTGGAAGCATTTTTGTTGTTGCCAGTGGAAACGGTGGACAGTTCAATGACAACTGTAACTTTGATGGATACGCCAACTCTATCTACACAGTCACTATAGGTAAAATACAAAGTGTTATCTCCCCCACACTGTACAAAACAGGGTCATATCTCCCCCACACTATACAATACAGGTTCTGATCTCCCCCACACTGTACAATACAGGTTCTGATCTCCCCCACACTGTACAATACAGGTTCTGATCTCCCCCACACTGTACAATACAGGGTCTGATCTCCCCCACACTGTACAATACAGGGTCTGATCTCTCCCTAACACTGTACAATACAGGGACTGATCTCGCTAACACTGTACAATACAGGGTCTGATCTCTCCCTAACACTGTACAATACAGGGTCTGATCTCTCCCTAACACTGTACAATACAGGGTCTGATCTTGCTAACAATGAACAATACAGGGTCTGATCTTGCTAACACTGTACAATATAGGGTCTGATCTCCCTAACACTGTACAATACAGGGTATGATCTCCCTAACACTGTACAATACAGGGACTGATCTCACTAACACTGTACAATACAGGGTCTGATCTTGCTAACACTGTACAATATAGGGTCTGATCTCCCTAACACTGTACAATACAGGGTCTGATCTCCCTAACACTGTGCAATACAGGGTCTGATCTCCCTCACACTGTACAATACAGGGTCTGATCTCCCTCACACTGTACAATACAGGGTCTGATCTCCCTCACACTGTACAATACAGGGTCTGATCTCCCTCACACTGTACAATACAGGGTCTGATCCTCCCTAACACTGTACAATACAGGGACTGATCTTGCTAACACTGTACAATACAGGGACTGATCTCGCTAACACTGTACAATACAGGGACTGATCTCGCTAACACTGTACAATACAGGGACTGATCTTGCTAACACTGTACAATACAGGGACTGATCTCGCTAACACTGTACAATACAGGGACTGATCTCGCTAACACTGTACAATGCAGGGTCTGATCTCGCTAACACTGTACAATGCAGGGTCTGATCTTGCTAACACTGTACAATACAGGGTCTGATCTTGCTATCACTGTACAATACAGGGTCTGATCTTGCTATCACTGTACAATACAGGGTCTGATCTTGCTAACACTACAATACAGGGACTGATCTCACTAACACTGTACAATACAGGGTCTGATCTCCCTGACACTGTACAATACAGGGTCTGATCTCTCCCTAACACTGATCTCACTAACATTGTACAATACACTTGTACTCACTTGCTGTATAACACACTTACAATTGTACAGTCCCTTGCTGTATAACACACACACACTTGTACAGTCAGTTGCAGTATAACACATACACACACACACTTACACTTGTACAGTCACTTGCTATATAATACACACACTTACACTTGTACAGTCATTTGCTGTATAACACACACACTTACACTTGTACAGTCACTTGCAGTATAAAACACACACACACTTACACTTGTACAGTCACTTGCTGTATAATACTCACACTTGTACAGTCACTTGCTGTATAATACACACTTACACTTGTACAGTCACTTGCTGTATAATACACACTTACACTTGTACTGTCACTTGCTGTATAATACACACACTTACACTTGTATAGTCATTTGCTGTATAATACACACTTACACTTGTACAGTCATTTGCTGTATAATACACACTTACACTTGTACAGTCATTTGCTGTATAATACACACTTACACTTGTACAGTCACTGTACAATACAGGGACTGATCTTGCTAACACTGTACAATACAGGGACTGATCTCGCTAACACTGTACAATACAGGGACTGATCTTGCTAACACTGTACAATACAGGGACTGATCTCGCTAACACTGTACAATACAGGGACTGATCTCGCTAACACTGTACAATGCAGGGTCTGATCTCGCTAACACTGTACAATGCAGGGTCTGATCTTGCTAACACTGTACAATACAGGGTCTGATCTTGCTATCACTGTACAATACAGGGTCTGATCTTGCTATCACTGTACAATACAGGGTCTGATCTTGCTAACACTACAATACAGGGACTGATCTCACTAACACTGTACAATACAGGGTCTGATCTCCCTGACACTGTACACTACAGGGTCTGATCTCTCCCTAACACTGATCTCACTAACATTGTACAATACACTTGTACTCACTTGCTGTATAACACACTTACAATTGTACAGTCCCTTGCTGTATAACACACACACACTTGTACAGTCAGTTGCAGTATAACACATACACACACACACTTACACTTGTACAGTAATTTGCTGTATAACACACACACTTACACTTGTACAGTCACTTGCAGTATAAAACACACACACACTTACACTTGTACAGTCACTTGCTGTATAATACTCACACTTGTACAGTCACTTGCTGTATAATACACACTTACACTTGTACAGTCACTTGCTGTATAATACACACTTACACTTGTACTGTCACTTGCTGTATAATACAAACACTTACACTTGTATAGTCATTTGCTGTATAATACACACTTACACTTGTACAGTCATTTGCTGTATAATACACACTTACACTTGTACAGTCATTTGCTGTATAATACACACTTACACTTGTACAGTCACTTGCTGTATAATACACACTTACACTTGTACAGTCACTTGCTGTATAATACACACACTTACACTTGTATAGTCATTTGCTGTATAATACACACTTACACTTGTACAGTCATTTGCTATATAATATACACTTACACTTGTACAGTCACTTGCTGTATAATACACACTTACTCTTGTACAATCACTTGCTGTATAATACACACTTACACTTGTACAGTCACTTGCTGTATAATACACACACTTACTCTTGTACAATTCACTTGCTGTATAATACACACACTTACTCTTATACAGTCACTTGCTGTATAATACACACACTTACTCTTATACAGTCACTTGCTGTATAATACACACACTTACACTTGTACAGTCACTTGCTGTATAATACACACTTGCACTTGTACAGTCACTTGCTGTATAATACACACACTTGTACAGTCATTTGCTGTTTAATACACACTTACACTTGTACAGTCACTTGCTGTGTAATACACACTTACACTTGTACAGTCACTTGCTGTATAACACACACACTTACCCTTGTACAGTCACTTGCTGTATAACACACACACACTTGTACAGTCACTTGCAGTATAACACACACACTTACACTTGTACAGTCACTTGCTGTATAATACACACACTTACACTTGTACAGTCATTTGCTGTATAGCACACTTACACTTGTACAGTCACTTGCTGTATAACACACACACACTTGTACAGTCACTTGCTGTATAACACACACACACTTGTACAGTCACTTGCTGTATAATGCACACACACTTGTACAGTCACTTGCTGTATAATGCACACACACTTGTACAGTCACTTGCTGTATAACACACACACACTTGTACAGTCACTTGCAGTATAACACACACAATTACACTTGTACAGTCACTTGCTGTATAATACACACACTTACACTTGTACAGTCACTTGCTATATAATACACACACTTACACTTGTACAGTCATTTGCTGTATAGCACACACTTACACTTGTACAGTCATTTGCTGTATCACACACACACACACACTTGTACAGTCACTTGCAGTATAAAACACACACACACACTTACACTTGTACAGTCACTTGCTGTATAATACACACACACACTTGTACAGTCACTTGCTGTATAACACACACACACTTGTACAGTCACTTGCAGTATAAAACACACACACACACACACTTACACTTGTACAGTCACTTGCTGTATAGCACACACACACTTGTACAGTCATTTGCTGTATCACACACACACACTTGTACAGTCACTTGCAGTATAAAACACACACACACACTTACACTTGTACAGTCACTTGCTGTATAATACACACACACACTTGTACAGTCACTTGCTGTATAACACACACACACTTGTACAGTCACTTGCAGTATAACACACACACTTACACTTGTACAGTCACTTGCTGTATAATACACACACTTACACTTGTACAGTAATTTGCTGTATAACACACACACTTACACTTGTACAGTCACTTGCAGTATAAAACACACACACACTTACACTTGTACAGTCACTTGCTGTATAATACTCACACTTGTACAGTCACTTACTGTATAATACACACTTACACTTGTACTGTCACTTGCTGTATAATACACACACTTACACTTGTATAGTCATTTGCTGTATAATACACACTTACTCTTGTACAGTCATTTGCTGTATAATACACACTTACACTTGTACAGTCACTTGCTGTATAACACACACACTTGTACAGTCATTTGCTGTATAATACACACTTACACTTGTACAGTCATTTGCTGTATAATACACACTTACACTTTTACAGTCACTTGCTGTATAATACACACTTACACTTGTACAGTCACTTGCTGTATAATACACACACTTACACTTGTATAGTCATTTGCTGTATAATATAAACTTACACTTGTACAGTCATTTGCTGTATAATATACACTTACACTTGTACAGTCATTTGCTGTATAATACACACTTACACTTGTACAGTCACTTACTGTATAATACACACTTACACTTGTACTGTCACTTGCTGTATAATACACACACTTACACTTGTATAGTCATTTGCTGTATAATACACACACTTACTCTTGTACAGTCATTTGCTGTATAATACACACTTACACTTGTACAGTCACTTGCTGTATAACACACACACTTGTACAGTCATTTGCTGTATAATACACACTTACACTTGTACAGTCATTTGCTGTATAATACACACTTACACTTGTACAGTCATTTGCTGTATAATACACACTTACACTTGTACAGTCACTTGCTGTATAATACACACTTACACTTGTACAGTCACTTGCTGTATAATACACACACTTACACTTGTATAGTCATTTGCTGTATAATATAAACTTACACTTGTACAGTCATTTGCTGTATAATATACACTTACACTTGTACAGTCATTTGTTGTATAATACACACTTACACTTGTACAGTCACTTGCTGTATAATACACACTTACACTTGTACAGTCACTTGCTGTATAATACACACACTTACTCTTATACAGTCACTTGCTGTATAATACACACACTTACTCTTATACAGTCACTTGCTGTATAATACACACACTTACACTTGTACAGTCACTTGCTGTATAATACACACTTGCACTTGTACAGTCACTTGCTGTATAATACACACACTTGTACAGTCATTTGCTGTATAATACACACTTACACTTGTACAGTCACTTGCTGTATAATACACACTTACACTTGTACAGTCACTTGCTGTATAATACACACACTTACACTTGTACAGTCACTTGCTGTATAATACACACTTACACTTGTACAGTCACTTGCTGTATAATACACACTTACAATTGTACAGTCACTTGCTGTATAACACACAGTTACACATGCAAAGTCACTTACTGTATAACACACACACTTGTACAGTCACTTGCTGTATAATACACACTTACACTCATACAGTCACTTGCTGTATAACACACACACTTACCCTTGTACAGTCACTTGCTGTATAACACACACACACTTGTACAGTCACTTGCAGTATAACACACACACTTACACTTGTACAGTCACTTGCTGTATAATACACACACTTACACTTGTACAGTCATTTGCTGTATAGCACACTTACACTTGTACAGTCACTTGCTGTATAACACACACACACTTGTACAGTCACTTGCTGTATAACACACACACACACTTGTACAGTCACTTGCTGTATAATATACACACACACACACACACACTTACACTTGTACAGTCACTTACTGTATAATACATACTTACACTTGTACAGTCACTTGCTGTATAACACACACACACTTGTACAGTCACTTGCTGTATAATACATACTTACACTTGTACAGTCACTTGCTGTATAATACACAGTTACACTTTTACAATCAATTGCTGTATAACACACACTTACACTTGTACAGTCACTTGCTGTATAATACACACTTACACTTGTACAGTCACTTACTGTATAATGCACACACACTTACATTTGTACAGTCACTGTATAATGCACACACACTTACACTTGTACAATCACTTACTGTATAATGCACACACACTTACACTTGTACAATCACTTACTGTATAATGCACACACACTTACATTTGTACAGTCACTTACTGTATAATGCACACACACATTTGTACAGTTACTTACTGTATAATACACACACTTCCACATGTACAGTCACTTACTGTATAATGCACACACACTTACATTTGTACAGTCACTTACTGTATAATGCACACACACTTACATTTGTA
The DNA here is from genome assembly GCF_027579735.1 of Bombina bombina. Taxonomy (NCBI): domain Eukaryota; kingdom Metazoa; phylum Chordata; class Amphibia; order Anura; family Bombinatoridae; genus Bombina; species Bombina bombina. The sequence continues at coordinate 278,548,428 of NC_069506.1, read as the reverse complement.
CAGTCACTTACTGTATAATGCACACACTTACTTTTTTACAGTCACTTGCTGTATAATGCAAACACACTTACACTTGTACAGTCACTTACTGTATAATGTACACACACTTACACTTGTACAGTCACTTACTGTATAATGTACACACACTTACACTTGTACAGTCACTTACTGTATAATGTACACACACTTACATTTGTACAGTCACTTACTGTATAATGCACACACTTGTACAGTGACTTGCTGTGTAATACACTTACATGTGTACATTCACTTGCTGTATAACACACACACTTGTACAGTCACTTACTGTATAATACACTTACATGTGTACAGTCACTTGCTGTATAACACACACACTTGTACAGTCACTTGCTGTATAACACACACACTTGTACAGTCACTTACTGTATAATACACTTACATGTGTACAGTCACTTGCTGTATAACACACACACTTGTACAGTCACTTGCTGTATAACACACACTTGTACAGTCACTTGCTGTATAATACACACACTTGTACAGTCACTTGCTGTATAATACACACACTTGTACAGTCACTTGCTGTATAATACACACACTTGTACAGTCACTTGCTGTATAATACACACACTTGTACAGTCACTTGCTGTATAATACACACACTTGTACAGTCACTTGCTGTATAATACACACACTTGTACAGTCACTTGCTGTATAACACACACTTACACTTGTACAGTCACTTGCTGTATAATACACACTTACATTTGTACAGTCACTTGCTGTATAATACACACACACTTTTACAGTCACTTGCTGTATAGTACACACTTACACTTGTACAGTCACTTGCTGTATAATACACACTTACACTTGTACAGTCACTTGCTGTATAATAAAGACAAAACTCTAATGAATCCTTAGATCAGACCATTTTCCTTTAAGGCCAAATATCATTGCTCATGTTGTTCCTTAACAGGTGCTGTTAATGAGGCTGGTAAAATGCCGTTTTACGCAGAGGAATGTGCGTCTATGCTCGCTGTGACCTTCAGCAGTGGAGACAAATTGATGAGAAGTATAGTGAGTAACTAGTAGCCCAACCACAGCCTTTACTAGCCACATTGCTCCTCATCTCACTTGCAGAGAGAACTTACTGCATAAAAACCCTGCTGCCCCTCACTGCATTGTTATAACTTTCTATACACCCTGCTGCCCCTCACTGCATTTTTATACCTCCCTATACACCCTGCAGCCCCTCACTGCATTGTTATACCTCTCTATACACCCTGCTGCCCCTCACTGCATTGTTATACCTCCCTATAGATCCTGCTGCCCCTCACTGCCTAGTTATACCTCCCTATACACCCTGCTGCCCCTCACTGCCTAGTTATTCCTCCCTATACACCCTGCTGCCCCTCACTGCATTGTTATACCTCCCTATACACCCTGCTGCCCCTCACTGCATTGTTATACCTCCCTATACACCCTGCTGCCCCTCACTGCATTGTTATACCTTTCTATACACCCTGCTGCCCCTCACTGCATTTTTATACCTCCCTATACACCCTGCAGCCCCTCACTGCATTGTTATACCTCCCTATACACCCTGCTGCCCCTCACTGCATTGTTATACCTCTCTATACACCCTGCTGCCCCTCACTGCATTGTTATACCTCCCTATAGATCCTGCTGCCCCTCACTGCATTGTTATACCTCCCTATACACCCTGCTGCCCCTCACTGCATTGTTATACCTCCCTATACACCCTGCTGCCCCTCACTGCATTGTTATACCTCCCTATACACCCTGCTGCCCCTCACTGCATTGTTATACCTCCCTATACACCCTGCTGCCCCTCACTGCATTGTTATACCTTTCTATACACCCTGCTGCCCCTCACTGCATTTTTATACCTCCCTATACACCCTGCAGCCCCTCACTGCATTGTTATACCTCCTTATACACCCTGCTGCCCCTCACTGCATTGTTATACCTCTCTATACACCCTGCTGCCCCTCACTGCATTGTTATACCTCCCTATACACCCTGCTGCCCCTCACTGCATTGTTATACCTCCCTATACACCCCGCTGCCCCTCACTGCATTGTTATACCTCCCTATACACCCTGCTGCCCCTCACTGCCTTGTTATACCTCCTATACACCCTGCTGCCCCTCACTGGCTTCTTATACCTCACTATACACTCTGCTGCTCCTCACTGCCTTGTTATACCTCTCTATACACCCTGAAATTCTGCTGCCCCTTACTGCCTTGTAGCACCTGCCTATACCCCCCAACATCCTGCTGCCCCTTATTGTCTTGTTATACCTCTCTATACACCCTGACATTCTGCTGCCCCTTACTGCCTTATTGCACCTGCCTATACCCCCCAACATCCTGCTGCCCCTTACTGCCTTGTTATACCTCACTATATCCCCGAACACCTTGCTACCCCTCACTTCCTTGTTATACCTCCCTATACACCCCAAACCCCTGCTGCCCCTCACTGCCTTGTTATACCACCCTATACACCCCAACATCCTGCTGCCCCTCACTGCCTTGTGCCCTCATCTTTGCGTCCCTCTGTTTTTCCGCTTCTTATTAGGTGACATCAGACTGGAACCTGCAGAAGGGTACAGGGTGCACAGAAGGTCACACAGGTACCTCAGCAGCTGCCCCCATTGCTGCAGGGATGATCGCTCTGATGCTGCAAGTCCGACCGTGTTTAACCTGGAGAGACGTCCAGCACATCATTGTGTTTACAGCTACAAAGGTAGAGGAAGCTTAGTGTACCGTGATTATTCTTGTCAGTATATGGGGCCATGAGGACAGATGTGCACATTATTATTTATAGATTAGTGTGAGACTCAGATGCACAGAGCCAGTATAGTTCAGGGTTGTTTGATATAATCAACAGACTAGATTCATTTTTCTTCAATAGATTTCTATAAGATGTATGTGGTCATGCCCACATCCTTCCTATAACTGTCCAATACCTAAAGCTTTAGTAATTGTCAGCTCAGTTATATATGGTCTCACTGCCCCCAGTAACCATAAACTGCTGGTGTGAGGTGTGATACCCCTTGTTATAGGTGGTCTCATTACCTGCTGTAACTGCAGACAGCGGGTGTGTAGTGTGAGGTTTGATGCCCCTTGTTTTAGGTAGTCTCATTGCCCCCAGTAACCACAGACAGAGTGTGTGTAGCTTCTCACTACCAGTCCTACTCACACCCTTCTCAGTTATAACCATTTCTTTTAAAAGATACGATGAGTCCACGGATTTCATCCTTACTTGTGGGATATCACCTCCTGGTCAGCAGGAGGAGGCAAAGAGCACCACAGCAGAGCTGTATACAGGTAGCTCTCAGTTTACGCCGGGGTTAGGTTCCAGAAGGAATGGTTGTAAATTGAAACCGTTGTAAATTGAAACCCAGTTTATAATGTAAGTCAATGGGAAGTGAGGGAGTTCCAGGCCCCTCTCAAAATTGGCATAAGTAACACCTAATACATTATTTTTAAAGCTTTGAAATGAAGACTTTCAATGCTAAACAGCATTATAAACCTAATAAAATAATCACGCAACACAGAATATATAATTAAACTAAGTTAAATGAACAAAAACATTTGCTAAACAGCATTATAAACCTAATAAAATAATCACACAACACAGACTTTACTTGCATTTTTCTGCAAACAGTTATTTCTATGCATTCCAATCTGGACTGATTTATAGACAGGAAGATCTTGTTCCTTTGCAAGCTGCTCAATAGCTCAGGTCTGGTTAAACTGATTAATTTCTCCTTTCTTGGCTTGCATATCTTTGCTGCAACACAAGCGGACAGCTCCGCCTACTGGCTATTTTAATCAATGCACTGCTTCTCAATGCTTTTCAATAGCAGTCACATGACTGAAAAAGAGGTTGTTATTCTGAAACGGTGCAAATTGAACCGTTGTAAACCGAGGGCCACCTGTATATAGCTCCACCCTTCCCTCCCACCCCAGTCATTCTCTTTGTCTGTGTTAGTGATAGGAAGAGGTTATGTGAGGTGTTAGTTTAGATTCTTCAATCAAGAGTTTTTTTATTTTTTAATGGTACCAAAGTGTGCTATTTTACTATAGGGTGTAGCCGTATTCCTTGACAGCCTCTAGAGTAGAGCTACAGGTGGCTTTAAAGCAATTTGAACTGGTGGGGTTTTGCCTCTCTACGCCTCCCATACTTGTGCTGCCCTTATGTTGATGGTTTCAGAGAATATTAACTGAGGCCCTTATGTGTTCACAGAGCTGCAGGAGAGAAGAAGACCTCTTGGGGCTGTGAAACTTTCATGCTGTTACTCAGCATAGAGGTAAGTGCAGTCTTTTATTTCTGGGGCTTGCAGCATATCTCAGAATTGACTGTGCATTCCTAATCTGTTGGGCACTATGGGCTCTGGAAGGGCTGTCCTATTAACAGGGTGTGGGTTATCATGGGACAATGTTAACCGACATTATGCTTTGTTTTTACCAGACTGTACTGGCCTTTATTAACGTTTGCCTAGAAACACTGGCATTATTGTTTTATGTACCGGGTACTGTTTACTGGGTCCTTAAACAAGGGGACTTAGGGCTGACGCTGGGAGAGTGTGTTTGGAGTATGATTGCTAGAACACGGCTGTGTTATACATTATTTTTTTTTGCCGATCGTGGCTAGGTCTTAGGTCGCGCCACACGATGGGCGGGGTTTGTTCTTTTGGCGCGCTTTGTCTGTAGCCGCGCAGTTTCTTTTCCTTCAGAAGTCAGAAGCGGCTGTTACATCCGGCTGTTAGCGCAGACATCGCAAGTGACACCTTAACCGCATGGTTTGCAGAATAAAGCAAGCGGTTTTAGGTGTGGTTGACTGAAGTTCTGAATTGTGCCTAGAACAGTTGGCAGACCGTGGGGGCAGGTAGGCGCCTCAGCAGAGCTGTTGAGGCGAGGTGCTCTAGTGTTGCAGAAGTTGGTTAACGTTTTTTTTTTTTTTTTTCTTGCTTCAGAAAATTTTTCAGTCGTTTTACTTTTTAAAGGGACAGTACTATTAGGATTTATATTGTACTGACGATTCTTTTCACCATATTATATGTTTGACCATTAATTGGGTATTCATTTTTATTAAGAATATAAAATAAAAATTTAATTTTTCCTAATTCTGTTAGTATGGATTCAGATATCCAGACTGCAGCATGCTCTATGTGTTTGAATGCCACTGTGGAACCTCCGGTTCCTTTTTGCCCCACCTGTTGTGAGAGGGCCTTACATTATAGAGTCCAGGCTTGGATAAGAGACGTTCAGGATCCCTGGACACTAAAAATTGTGTCTCAGGGATATCAGTTGGAGTTCAAAAATTCCTTCCCCAGAGGAAGGTTTCTTCTTTCACGATTGGCTGTGGACCAGATAAAGAGAGAGGCGTTCTTACGATGTGTAAGAGATCTCTCCTCCATGGGAGTAATATGTTCCGTTCCAAAACTGGAACAGGGACAAGGGTTTTATTAAATTTCTTTGTAGTTCCCAAAAAAGAGGGAACGTTCCGACCTATTTTAGACCTTAAAAGTCTAAACAAGTTTCTCAGAGTTCCATCCTTCAAGATGGAAAATATTCGTACCATTCTTCCATTGATCCAGGAGGGTCAATTTATGACTACCGTGGATCTAAAGGACGCATATCTTTATGTTCCTATCCACAGAGATCATCACAAGTTCCTGAGGTTTGCCTTTCTGGACATTTTCAGTTTGTGGCTCTTCCTTTCGGTTTGGCCACGGCACCCAGAATTTTCACAAAGGTTCTGGGGTCTCTGCTGGCGGTTCTAAGACCGCGGGGCATTGCGGTGGCGCCTTATCTGGATGATATTCTGATCCAGGCATCGTCTTATCAGCTAGCAAAGTCTCATACCGACATTGTTCTGTCCTTTCTGAGGACTCACGGGTGGAAAGTGAATCTGGAAAAGAGTTCGCTAGTTCCACAGACAAGGGTTCCTTTCTTGAAGACAAGGGACTCTCTTCTATGGGGGTTGTCGCTGGATCATCTATCCAAGGGGACATGCTTCCGCAGACCCTCATGGGTAATAGTGACAACGGACGCCAGCCTGATAGGATGGTGAGCAGTCTGGAACTCCCTGAGGGCTCAGGGTGTATGGTCTCAATCGGAGTCTCTACTTCCCATCAATATCCTAGAGTTGAGAGCAATATTCAATGCACTTCAGGCTTGGCCTCAGTTGGCTTTGGCCAGGTTCATCAGATTCCAGTCAGACAACATTACGACTGTAGTTTACATCAATCATCAGGGATGGACAAGGAGCTCCTTAGCGATGACAGAAGTAGCCAAGATAATTCAATGGGCGGAGGCTCACTCTTGTTATTTGTCGGCAATCCACATTCCAGGAGTGGAAAACTGGGAAGCGGATTTTCTGAGCAGACAGACTTTTCATCCGGGGGAATGGGAACTACATCCGGAGGTATTTGCCAATCTGATTCTAAGATGGGGCAGGCCGGAGTTGGATCTTATGGCATCTCGTCAGAATGCCAAGCTTCCGAGATACAGGTCCAGGGATCCCCAGGCCGAACTGATAGATGCCTTCGCAGTGCCTTGGTCGTTCAACCTAGCTTATGTGTTCCCTCCATTTGCTCTCCTTCCCCGGGTGATTGCTCGAGTCAAACAGGAGAGGGCTTCGGTGATCCTCATCGCTCCTGCGTGGCCTCGCAGGACTTGGTATGCCGATCTGGTGGACATGTCATCTCAGCCACCGTGGAAGCTTCCTTTGAGGAAAGACCTTCTCATTCAGGGACCATTCCATCATCCGAATCTAGTTTCTCTGCAGCTAACTGCTTGGAGATTGAACGCTTGATTTTATCTAAGCGAGGGTTCTCTGATTCGGTCATTGATACCTTGATTCAGGCACGTAAGCCTGTTACTAGAAAGATTTACCATAAGATATGGCGTAAATATCTTTATTGGTGCGAATCCAAGGGCTACTCATGGAGTAGGGTTAGGATTCCTAGGATTTTGTCTTCTCTCCAAGAAGGATTGGAGAAAGGGTTGTCAGCAAGTTCCTTAAAGGGACAAATTTCTGCTTTCTCTATTTTGTTACACAAGTGTCTGGCAGATGTTCCAGATGTTCAATCTTTTTGTCAGGCTCTGACTAGAATGAGGCCTGTGTTTAGACCAATTGCTCCTCCTTGGAGTTTGAATTTAGTTCTTAATGTTCTTCAAGGGGTTCCGTTTGAACCTATGCATTCCATAGATATTAAGTTGTTATCTTGGAAAGTTTTATTTTCCGTTGCTATTTCTTCTGCTCACAGAGTTTCTGAGCTTTCAGCATTACAATGTGATTCACCTTATCTTATTTTTCATTCTGATAAGGTGGTGTTACGTACCAAACCTGGATTTCTTCCTAAGGTTGTTTCAAATAGGAATATTAAACAGGAAATTGTGGTTCCTTCCTTGTGCCCTAATCCTCCTCCTAAGAAGGAGCGTCTGTTACATAATTTGGACGTGGTCCGTGCCTTGAAGTTCTACTTACAGACAACTAAGGATTTTCATCAATCGTCTTCCTTGTTTGTCGTTTTTTCAGGGAAACGTAGGGGTCAGAAAGCTACGGCTACCTCTCTTTCTTTTTGGCTGAAGAGTATCATCCGTTTTGCATATGAGACTGCTGGACAGCAGCCTCCGGAACGAATTACTGCTCATTCCACTAGGGCTGTGGCTTCCTCATGGGCATTAAATAATGATGCTTCTGTTGAACAGATTTCCAAAGCTGCAACCTGGTCGTCTCTTCATACTTTTTCCAAATTCTACAAATTCAATAGCAGTGGTGCCTTCTGTTTAGGTTCCCTGTCTTGTCCCTCCTGTTTCATCTGTGTACTATAGCTTTGGTATTGTATCCCACAAGTAAGGATGAAATCCGTGGACTCATCGTATCTTGTAAAAGAAAAGGAAATTTATTCTTCCTTGATAAATTTGTTTCTTTTACGATACGATGAGTCCACGGCCCATCCTGTTTTTTCTAAGACAGGTCTTTAATTTTGTTAAACTTCAGTCACCTCTGCACCTTGGCTTTTCCTTTCTCTTCCTAACTTCGGTCGAATGACTGGAGTGGGAGGGAAGGGAGGAGCTATATATACAGCTCTGCTGTGGTGCTCTTTAACTCCTCCTGTTGACCAGGAGGCGATATCGCACAAGTAAGGATGAAATCCGTGGACTCATCGTATCGTAAAAGAAACAAATTTATCAGGTAAGAATAAAGTTCCTTTTCCCTTCAAAGAGCATGGGTGTTACGCTGTGTTTTTCCTGTAGTGTGCCAGTGTGATATTCCCAATGGACAGCCCAAGCATTGTGCAGATGTATGACCCGGCAGGTGCCATAACAAACACATGACCAGATTTGCACAGTATCACAGTCCTTCTTCACAACTCACTTGTTCATTGTTAAAATAATTAAAAGCCATTTTCTTTCCCATTGGCATGGAGAGTCCACAAATTTATTCTAATCCATTCTAATTACTAGTGGGAATTCAACTCCTGGCCAGCAGGAGGAGGCAAAAAACACCCCAGCCGAGCTGTTAAGTGTCACTCCCATTACCCATAATCCACAGTCATTATTTACCTTTATCATTGGGAGGATGTGCGAAGATGGTGTCTGAAGATATTTAATCCTTTGATCAGTACTTTTCCCTGCAAGCAATGATTGGGGTCAAGCTGTGTCCATGTAATTCTTTTTAGTAAGAGTAATGGTGGCTTTTAGCAGGTAGAAGGCGACGAGGTGGTCTTTGCTTAATTTCTAACACCAATGCTACCCCTCCATTGAAAACCAAGGTTGGTGAATCTGTCACACCTAAGAAGCTGTTCCTGCCCTGCAGCTGGATCCACAGGTAAGTGCTCTTGCCTTCTAGGTTTAAAGGATGGCACTTTAGGGGTCTAAACCTCAGTGGATTTGATTTGGGACATAATTCCTTTATACAGGGATTTATATGAGGGCAGTACTGCAGGCACTGTAACTGTGTAGAGGAGTTAAGGGGTTAATTTTATTCCCTTTTCATTATCATGCTGGCTAGAGAGTGGGGCAAACCTGCACTATGTGAATTTGAACATTATTTGTTTTCCAGTTATGTTTTTTTATGTTTTTTATTTATTCACTGGCTGGCAGCACAGTGTAACTCGCGTGCTTTTCTTAATTTTGCATTAATTTTTTTGCTTGATGCGGTCACATGACCGCTCTTCTGATTCATCATTTTCTTTTCCCATCGGAGAGCGGAGTTCTTCTTGTCTTGTCGACAGAGCAGTTAAACGTTTCTGAGGAGCGTTTCTGACTGTTTCTACCATTATCGAGAGAGCCTCTACAGTGGGAATCACTCTGTTCCTGGTGGTAAGCCCTCAGTAGAAGTTGAGGTTATAGTGGTGCTAGATCCTAGTAGAAAGTAATTTTCACTACATATTGTAAATAAATCTTGTTTGTTATATTTATTTAAAGGTACAGCACTTTGTTTCTGTGACTTGAACTTAATTTTGATTTACTTTACTCTGAGATCAATATTAATTTCTATTGGGAACCAATTTCATTATTATGGACCCTGAGTCTAATTTAGCTATATCTTTTGATAAATGTTTGTACTGCTTGGAGGCTCAAGTAATTCCTCCTGTACAGCTTTGTTCCACATGCTTAAGTAAGTTGTTATTGTCTAAGGATAAAGATACCCTCTCAGAGCCATCAGTCTCTCAGAATAATGTTGTCCCTGCAATGCCTCAGCTTTCTCCTCAAACGTCCCAAGCTTTAGCAGTTTCACATGCAGTGCCCTGTGGTTCCTCTCAACAAGCTCCTGGGGGTGTTTATTTACCAGGAGATTTTGCTGCGCAAATAACCTCTGCGGTCTCAGCAGCCTTATCAGCTTTCCCTGTTGCTGGTAAGAGAAAGAAGAGATATAGGAGTATATCTCATAGTAAGAGTTCTGATTCCGCTAAGTCTGTGTTACTCAGTCTTTCTCAGTTTTCTGAAGAAGATCATTCCTCAGTGGCTTCTGAGGGTGAGATCTCTGACTCTGAGACTGCGGTGGCTAGTACTGCAGACCTAGAAGAGGTTAATTTCAAATTCAAGCTTGAACACCTCCGATTGCTACCTTGGAGGAGTCTGACTCCACTGTCGCTGAGAGACTCCAAAGAAGTCTAATAAGCTTAACAGAGTGTTTGATGTCAAACCTTCAACTGTAGAGGTATTTCCAGTTACAGATAGTGTCGTACATTATAGCTCAGAAATGGGAAATGCTGGGGATTCCCTTTTCCCTGTCCCCTGTTTTCAAGAAAATGTTTGCTGTTTCTGTTTGTGACTCGTGGAGCACTGTACCTAAGGTAGAGAGTGCTATATCCATTCTAGCCAAAATAACTACTATCCCTCTCTAGGATGGTGCTTCTTTCAAGGACCCTATGGATAAAAATCTGGAAGCCTATTTAAGAAAGATGTAATATTTTCTGAGTTATTACCAGTGCCGTGTGCTTACTCAGTAAGGCAGGAGGAGCCAAGGTCTGTTAATTCATGGTTAAAAACATGGTGTAAAAATGAGGGGTTTGACTTTTTAGAGCACTGGGCTGATTTTTCATTAGGGTACAATTTGTACAGTAAGGATTGCACCTGAATGACATGGGTGTTGGTGTGTTGGGGAAAAGGATGGTAGCACATTTAGAGAATCTTTTAAACTAGGCAAAGGGGGGGAAGGTCAGTTAGAACACAATAGAACAGAGAAATCAGTCTGTGAATATGTCACTCCCTTAATATCTCAAGGAAGGGATGACTTAAGAAATGTCACATTAGAAAGTATAGAGGAAAACACACCAAGTAGCAGCAGAAAGCACATGAAAATTAAATGTATGACAACAAATGCAAGAAGCATGACAGGTAAAATGGGGGAGCTGATGCTCTTAGTTGCTGAAGAGGACTATGATGTTATCAGTATAACTAAAACTTGGTGGGATGATTAACATGACTGGGAAGTTAACTAAGAGGGCTATACTTTATTTAGGAGGGACAGGAATAATAAAAGGGGTGGAGGAGTCTGCATGTATATTAAACATAACCTTAAACCTACAATAAGGGAAGATATTTATGATACAAGTGACAATGTAGAGACCCTGTGGGTTGAAATAAAGAGTGGGGGGAAAAATCCTAATAGGATATTACTAGGAACATGCTACAAGCCCCCTAACATTAGTGACCTGGAGGAAACCCAACTACTAATACAAATAGGTAAGGCTGCTAATAACAGTGCTGTAATTATGGGAGATTTTAACTACCCTGATATAAACTGGGCCAATGAAACTAGTAATTCAGCTAAGGGGGATAGATTTTTAAATGTTCTCAGGGATAACTTCTTGTCACAAATAATAGAGGAGCCAACTAGGAGTAAAGCTATATTGGATTTAGTGCTATCAAACAATACAGATATAATATCAAACATAGAAGTCAAAGAACATTTGGGTAACAGTGATCATAACATGGTCACATTTGAAATCTCTTTTCATATGCAGTGTCTTAAAGGTTTAACTTCAAAAAAGCAAAATTCAACGATTTAAGGAAATCATTAAATATAAGTTGGGATAATGTATTCTCTAATAAAAATACAGAGGATAAATGGATAATATTTAAAACTTTGTTAAATAAATATACATATCAACAATAACCATATGGTTATAAAAATAAAAAATCAAAGCCGTTGTGGATAAATAAAAATGTGTTAAGAGAAATTAAGAAAAAACATAGGGCATTTAAATTATTCAAAGAAAATAGTACAGACTCAACATGCAATATTTATAAGGAATGTAACAATGCATGCAAAAAAGCAATCAAATTAGCCAAAATTGAAAATGAAAAATGAATTGCAAAGGATTCTAAGTCTAATCCTAAAAGGTTCTTTAAGTACATAAATAGCAAAAAATCTAAGAAGGATAATATAGGTATATTAAAATGCGTGGAGGGTAGCATAAATAATGAAAGGGAGAAGGCTGAGGTACTAAACCAGTTTTTTTCTTCAGTATACACAAGAGAGGAACCATTGGATGATACTTTGGAACAAAATAGAACATGCCAGTCCATACCATTAACTGGGTTGTGTTTAGAGGATATCAGGAAAAAACTGGATAATATTAAGGTAAATAAAACTCCAGGCCCAGATGGAATACACCCAAGGGTGTTAAGGGAACTTAGCACTGTTATAGACAAACCTCTACTCTTAATTTTTTTAAGACTCATTATCCTCAGGCATGGTACCCCAGGATTGGCGTAAAGCTGATGTGGTGCCACTCTTCAAAAAGGGAAGCAGGGATGATCCAGGAAGCTATAGACCTATTAGTCTGACATCAATAGTGGGGAAGATATTTGAAGGGGTTATAAGGAATTATATTGATGAGCATTTTCGTGTAAACAAGATTATGAGTTCTAATCGGCATGGTTTTAGGAGAAATAGATCATGTCAAACTAATCTAATTAGTTTCTACGAGGAAGTAAGTCAAAATATAGCTAAAGGGGAATCAGTTGATGTGATATACTTAAATTTTGCAATGGCATTTGATACAGTGCCACATGAGAGATTAATGCACAAAATTAAGGGACTGGGAATAGCTGAAAATGTTAGCTCATGGATAAATAACTAGATAAAAGATAGGGAACAACGAATAGTAGTAAATGGATCATACTCAGATTGGACAAAGGTAATCAGTGGAGTCCCCCAGGGATCAGTACTGGGCCCTGTTCTTTTTAATATTTTTATAAATGACTTGAAGCAAGGATTAAATAGCGACATCTCTATGTTTGCAGATGATACTAAGTTAAGTATGATCATTAGGTTAGAGCAGGATGAACTTTCATTACAAAGGGATCTGCAAAAATTTGAAGTATGAGTAAGTGATTGGAAAATGAGATTTAATACGGAAAAATGCAAGGTTCTACATTTTGGAAGTACAAATAAGCAGGCAACGTATTTTTAAATGGAACAAGACTTAGCCAAACACAGGAGGAAAGGGATTTGGGGGTAGTAATAGATAACAAGCTAAAGATGGGTGCACAATGCAGGGCAGCAGCTTCAAAGGTTAATAAGATACTAGCATGTATTAAAAGAGGCATTGATTCAAGGGAGGAAAGCATAATTATGTCACTATATAAAGCCCTGGTAAGACCTCACCTTGAGTATGGAGTGCAGTTCTGGGGACCGATCGCAAAAAAAAGATATTGCAAAACTAGAAAAAGTTCAGAGAAGGGCCACAAAGCTAATAAGGGAATTGGAGAAATTAACCTATGAGGAGAGGCTAGCCAAACTGGGTCTGTTTTCTTTAGAAAAAAGGCGCTTGAGAGGTGACAGGATTACTTTATATAAATATATTCAAGGCCCATATTCAGAGATGGCAGAAGGCCTGTTTATTCCAAGAAAATTGTTTCTGACAAGAGGTCACAATTTAAGGTTGGAGGAAAGGAGATTTAATCTCCTGCAGCAGAAACGTTCTTTCACTGTAAGAGCAATAAAATTGTGGAACTCGTTACCAAAGGAGGTAGTGAATGCTAATAGTCTGGATACATTTATGTATATAAACAAAATTCATGGATATGATTGCTAGTATTAAATGGGTCACCTTTTAGTGGAGTTATTTAAGCTTAACTGGAGCTTTTTGTAAGTATTTTAGATTTGTATAGGTTGAACTCAATGGACTTCAGTCTTTTTTCAACCTTATCTACTATGTTACTATGTAACCAGTTTCTGGCATCATTATTTACATAGTGGCTATGGCTATGTACTATGTACGTTCATCAGGGTTTACAATGGCAACCAGTGGCAAGCATTACTACGGTTGCGGGTACTCCTTGTCTGATCTAATTTCAGAGGAAACTACTATAGAGAAGATCCAAGATAGGACCAAGGCTCTAGAGCTGGCTAATTATTTTATCTGTGATGCCAGCATGCAAGTGGTTAGGCTGGGAGCCAACATTTCTAGCCTTGCGGTTCTAGCTCGCAGAGCTCTGTGGCTAAAGTCTTGGTCGGCAGATGTCACATCCAAATCCAAGCTTTTGACCTTACCCTTTAAGGGCAATACCTTATTTGGACATGGTCTGGCCGAGATCATTTCCAAGATTACAGGGGAAAAGGACTCTTTCCTTCCTCAAGACTAGAAGGGAATACCTAAGGGTCGACAGATTTCTAACTTCTGTTTCTTTTGTAACTTCAAGGGACAAAAGTCTTCCTCTTCCAAGCAGAGGCCTTCATATTATAATATTTAATCTAAAATTTCTACATTGTATTGACCTCTAGATTTCCGATATTTGAACTCAAATTTAAGGAGGTATATTTCATATGGTGGAGATAATCACACACACACACACATATATATATATATATATGTCATGAATCTAATTGTATGAATTTTCCTTGATGTGTATGTTCTCAGATGTAAAAACTGTTTTTAAATTTCTTTGATGGAATTCCACCTTAAAATTTAGGACTTTAGAATTTAAAGGTATAACAAGGACCGCACAGGAATTCTTGGATCTTACCCTTGAAAAAGCTACATGGGCGTGGCAAAATGTACGTCAGGTTTTGTTTGTCACTGACGTCACAGGAAAAGGGAGTTACATTGTATCATCTTGACTCTTTCGATACACGGCTTACCGAGAGTTTCAATCCAAAGCCATCCTGCTTCCAGACATTTGATACTTTTGTATTTAAGAGTATGTACATACTATATCCCTGAGTGACTTCACACTGGCTGGTATATTTTATATATTTTATGTATAGTTTTTATTAAATATTTGCTATTTTACCAAGTGTTGCTGCATAGCTGACTCAGTGGCTTATACCGAGATTGTGATTCAATCTGAGCTGAATGTCAGCTCTAAATAGTGTGAGTATATATCTTTATCACAATTCACTATATTGTTTGGTTAGGGTATCACACTATTCTACCTCTCTTCAGATTTCTTAAATATAGATATACATCAGATCTCCAGCTGCTTGGTTCGCTGATCCTGACAGCGTTGTGAATCAGGACTGATATATACATGAGCTTAAGTAGCTCTCTAAAGTGTGAGTACGGATCTTTCACTTATTTTTACCAACTGGGTCTGAAAGTATTACACTATACAAGCTTTCTCTTTAAGGTTCATTGGAATACACAAAGAGTCAAAAGTTGGACTTTCACATATGATTTGAAACTATATTGAAGATTTAAACACTGACTCAAGTTTATATCCTTTTGTTGGTTTTTATTTCCTCTGAATCTAAGTCAGCATGAGGGGGCCGCCCCCGATCCAATCATGGATCAGGAATGGGGCAGGTTTTCCTTCTTTCAACAGGCTTGGATCCACGATGTCCCAGATCCTTTTGCTGTGGAAGTAGTATCCCAGGGATACAGGATAGGATTCAAGTCTTACAGGATACAGGACAGGATAAGTCCCCAGGGGCAGATTTATCCTGTCAAGGTTATCTGCAAACCAGGTGAAGAGAGAGGCCTTCTTAAACTGCGTAAAGGACCCATCTTCACTGGGAGTGATTGTTTCAGTTGGCGGAACAGGGTCAAGGATTCTATTCAAACCTTTTTGTGGTTCCAAAGAAAGAGGGAACTTTCAGACCCATATTGGACCTCAAGTGTCTCAACAAGTTTCTCAAGGTTCCGTCCTTCAAAATGGAGATTATTCGTTCCATTATACCCTTGGTTCAGGATGGTCAGTGACTACCATAGACCTGAAGGACACATATCTTCATGTTTCTATTCACAGGGAACATCTCCAATTCCTGCGGTTTGCCTTTCTAGACAAACACTTCCAGTTTGTGGCAATTCCCTTTGGCCTTGCTACGGCTCCTCAAATCTTTACAAAGGTGGTCAGATCTCAAGGAATAGCGGTTGCGCCATACCTGGACAACATCTTGGTTCAGGCACCGTCTTTTCAGTTTGCAAGATCTCATACAGAGATGTTGTTGTCTATTCTATGTTCCCACGGGTAGAAAGTGAATCTGGAGAAGAGTTCCCTGGTGCCAGACACCAGGGTGTGTTTTTTGGGAACGATTATAGACTCTCTGTCCATGAAGATTTTTCTGACGGAGGTCAGGAAATCCAAACTTCTTGACTTCAGTCCTCTATCCGTCCATCAGTGGCTCAGTGTATAGAAGTAATTGTTCTAATGGGTTGCTTGGTTCCATCTTAGACCTCTACAGTTATGCATGCTCAGACAATGAAACGGAGACTACTCTGATCTCTCGCAGAAGATAACTCTGGATCGCCTAACAAGAGATTCAATATCTTGATGGATTTCGCAGGACCCTCTGTCTCAGGGTTCATGCTCCTGAGACCATCCTGGGTGATTGTGACCACAGATGCCAGCCTGTTGGGCTGGGGAGCAGTTTGGGGTACTTTAAAGGCTCAGGGTCTTTGGACTCAAGAGGAGTCTTCTATTCCCATAAACATTCTTCAGTTGAGAGCAATTTTCAATGCTTTAACAGCCTAGCCTCAGCTAGCTTTGGTCCGGTTTATCAGACTCCAATCGGATATCACCTCAGTGGCATACATCAGCCATCAGGGAGGAACTTTGAGTTTGTTAGCTATATAGGAGGTGAATCGCATTTTCCAGTTGGCGGAGTCTCACGATTGTCTCCTATCTGCCATCCACATCCCAGGGGTGGACAACTGGGAAGCAGATTTTCTGAGCAGGCAGACCTTTCATCGTGGAGAGTGGACTCTCCACCCGGAAGTTTTCACAATGATAACCCTCAGGTGGGGGATTCCGGAGTTGGATCTGATGGCATCGCATCTAAACGCCAAGCTTCCAAGGTACAGTTCAAGATCAAGAGGTCCGCAAGCCGATTTGATCTACGCTCTGGCGGTGCCTTGGAACTTCAGTCTTGCATATCTGTTCCCTCCGTTTGCTTTCCTTCCTCAAGTCATTGCTTGTATAAAGCAGGATCTGGTAAAGATGTCATCTCTTCCCGATTGGAGGTTGCCTTTAAAGAAGAACCTTCTACTTCAGGGTCCCTTCCTCCACCCAAATCTAGATTCTCTGAAACTGACTGCTTGGAGATTGAACATCTAGTCTTGGATAGACATGGTTTTTCTGAGAAGGTCATTGATACCATGCTGCAGGCTCATAAGCCTGTTACTCACAAGATTTATCATAAGGTATGGCGTGAATACATTTATTGGTGTGAATCGAAGGGCTTCTCTTGGAGCAGGGTGAGGGTTCCCCGAATTTTGTCTTTTCTTCAGGATGCCCTGGAGAAGGGTTTATCAGTCAGCACTCTGAAGGTCAGATTTCTGCACTGTCCTTTTGCACTGTCTATTCTTTTGCACAAATGCCTGGCAGATCTTCCAGATGTTCAATCTTTTGTTCAGTCTTTGGTCAGAATCAGGCCTGTGTTTAAACCTGTTGCTCCTCCTTGGAGCCTTAACCTTGTTCTTAAAGTTTTGCAGCAGGCTCCGTTTGAGCCTATACATTTGGTTGATATTAAGTTGTTTTCATGGAAAGTTTTGTTTTTCCTTGCTATTTCATCTGCTTGCAGAGTTTTCGAACTTTCGGGTCTGCAGTGTGATTCCCCTTACCTTATCTTTCATGCGGATAAGGCGGTCCTTCGTACTAAGTTGGGATTTCTTTCCAAAGTAGTATCGGATCGCAACATCAATCAAGAAATTGTTCTTCCTTCCTTTTGTCCTAACCCTTGTTCTCAGAAGGAATGTCTGTTGCACAACCTGGATGTTGTGCAGGCTTTAAAATTTTATCTGCAAACAACCAAAGATTTTCGGCAATCTACTGCCCTGTTCGTTGTTTTTGCTGGTAAGCGTAAGGGTAAGAAGGCCACTTCTACTATTTTTTCTCTCTGGTTGAGAAGTGTTATCCGGTTAGCTTATGAGACAGCTGGACAACAGCCTCCTCAGAGAATTACGTCTCATTCCACTAGGGCTGTCTAGGGCAAAAATGAAGCTTCTGTGGAGCAAATCTGCTAGCTGGCCACTTGGTCCTCATTGCATACCTTTTCCAAATTCTACAAATATTGATAGTTTTGCCTCGGCTGAGGCTTCCTTTGGGAGAAAGGTTCTTCAAGCGGTGGTACCTTCTGTTTAGGACCACCTGTCTTGTTCTCCCTCCTTTCCATTCTGTGTCCTCTAGCTTGGTTATTGGTTCCCATTAGTAATTAGAATGGATTTGTGGACTCTCCATGACAATGGGAAAGAAAACATAATTTATGCTTACCTGATAAATTATTGTATTTCCTTGGCATGTAGAGTCCACGACCTGCCCTTAATTAGAGTTGACAGCTTTTTCTTTCTTTTTTTTTTTTTTTTTATTATTTTTTATTAAGGCAAAAAGGATCAAGCAGCATACAGATAATAAAGAAAAAAGAGATACATCCAAATAAGAATCATATTTAACAGAGATATTAGAGCATTTCTCATTTTAGTAATAGAATTTAAACAATGACACCTATACAGAGAAATATCTATGCTAAAAATCCTATAATTTTTATACATTTCTCAATTTAGCAATAGCATTTGACAGCAACATCTATACAGAGAAATATCTATGCTAGAAATCCTGTAATTTTTAATAAGAAAAAGAGGACTAAATATAAGTTAACCAAAAGAAAAAGAAAAAAGAGCCATATTTATAGACCCAGCCTCTACAAAGAAAATAAAATCTTGTCTGCTGTCCTTTGTCTTATTGTTTTTCAGAGTGAATTCTGTCTCAAAACAAAAAGCGGGGAAAAGCAGAAAAAAAGAAGAAAAAAGTACTATAGTCCTTAGTAGAGTATTGTCCCCTTTAATGGATTCCCCTTCCTTTAGCCAAAGGAATGGGGCAGTAGCAAGTGGCATGGTGGATAATATATCTACAACACGACTAAACTGGGGAGGAGAAGAAGAAAAAAAAAAAAGGGGGGGGGAGAATAAACAAAAATATATATAAGACGGCTTTTTCTTTTTAATGACACGATGAGTCCACGGATCATCTTAATTACTAATGGGATATTCACCTCCTGGTCAGCTGGATGTGGCAAAGAGCACCACAGCAGAGCTGTTAAATAGCTCCTCCCTTCCCTCCCACCCCAGTCATTCTCTTTGCCTACGTTAGTGATAGGAAGTGGCAAAGTAAGGTGTTAGATTAGATTCTTCAATCAAGAGTTTGTTATTTTTAAAGTAGTGCAAGATTGTGCTGCTTTGTTCTATGGTGTAGCCGTAGTCCATATCAGTCTCTACAGTAGAGCTTTGGTGGCTTTAAAGCAATGGGAACTTGTGGGACATAATTCCCACTGCGCCTCCCGTACTTATGCTGCCCTGTTTGCAAGAGTCTGAGAGAGAGATACTCGGATCCTTTGTTTTCCACAGGCCAATGTGAGGAAGAGGACCTCACAAGCCAGGTGAGCTGCCTTATTGCCGGGCAGAGTTCTCAGGTAAGTGCTACATTTTATTTTCTGCCCCCCCTGGGTGAACATACACATAAAATTTGGCACTTAATACACTTTATTTTTAAGGACACTAGATGACATTATCCCTAGGAGGGAATGGACATTTTCCTAGGGATATGTTATGCAGGAACTGGAGGACATGAGAAGTGGCTCTGTTTTTCTCACTTTTGCAACTCCCAAAGGCTTAGTTTCCATAGCAGCCGTCTGGGAGGTTTAGCCTATTCCCTCATGATAGGGTACATGTCTAGGGCAATGCTGCTTTGGTGCAACTGTTTCTCCCGTTGGCTCCCTTTACTTTAGTGGAACCGGGAGCTTTGTTTCTTTATTGTCAAGTTGTGATTTAGTCTGCTGTCGGCCCCATCCTTACTATTTGCCGCCGGGAGGTTTAGCTGTATACGCCCACGATGGGCAGAGCTAAGATATGCGCCATGTTTGCGCGCCCTTTTCAACATTTCCTGTGTATCGGCGGTAGTTCGAGGATGAGGGGTAGTCCGTATGCCTTCTCTGTTGAATGGCTTTTATTTAGCAGAGAGGCTTCCATTTAAGCGTAGCATATGTATTTAGGCGGACTCCTTCTCTGTTGCCTTATGTCTAACACAGCAGAGAGGCTTAATCAGTGTAAAACAATCTTCCTCAGAGTGATAAGTAATCACAGTGTTAAATAAACATTTGTAATGTTCCGGATGCCTTCTCTGCTGTGCTGTTATGCAGCAGAGAGGTTTTTCACTCGGTAACAAGTACTGATTACAGTAGGCAGAAGGAATACTATTTGTTAGTGTTCAATCTGTTAATAGAAGGATTTTTACGCTAAGTTTAGCTGGGATCAAAAGATTCTCTATAATATACGTTAAAGAAACGTTTTTTGGGGGAAATTTTGCAGTGTATTTAAAATTTAAAGACACAGTACCACCCTTTTTTAATAAGCAGATGGTGGAATCTGATGGTCCAAGTGGCTTTTTCCTCATGTTGATTAATTTATCCAATGTTAAGGGAACAAGGTAAGACGTTCTCTTTATCATTTAAAGGCACAGTAATTTTTGTTATTATGTTCATTTTTATCTAATAAAAAGTGAATAAGGTGGTTATGTACACGTTGTCTTGATACTTCTGTGGAACGGCCAAGGATTTTATGTTCCCCATGTATTAAGAGGTTGTTTTTTTTTGTTTGTTTTTTTAATTCTTTTTTTTCAGAGCCAACATTGCCTCAGACGTTTCAGAAACATTCGGACAATGTTCCATATTTTCTGCAGTTTTCTCCTCAAGTGTCCTAAAACCTTAGCGTCCATTCATCCAGTGCCCTGCGCTTCCTTCATGACTCCTTTTGGGGTTAACTTGCAAGACATCGTTTCCCTCTGTGTTTGTCGGGTGTGTTGTTGGCTTTTCCCATGCTGCAGGGAGAACACAAGAGGAAAACTAAAATGTTCAGTGAGTAGATTACTATCTCAGGGATTCCCTACAAGTTACATGAGGAAGGGGATACTTCGGTAGTATATGAGAGTGAGATCTCAGTTCTGACGGTATGATTCATCCCGCTGATACTGAAGTACTATCTTCAAGTTTGAACTATCTCTTCTCCGGTTATTACTAAGGAGCTTTTAAGCTACTCTGGAACGACATTGCGGTCATTGTTGATTTTATGTGGTACCAAGAAGTGGTACTAGGAAATGAGTGAATGGGTATAACCCTTTTATTTACATTTCCTATATTATCAGAAAGGTTTTTATTAGAGGACCTCTCAAGGAAGGAAACTTCTATCCCTATAGAGGATAGCTTTTCTTTTTCAGGATCCTATAGATATTTGGGTAGTGGGTTTGTTCAAGATGACATCCCAGGTTGGTACTGCTACCTTTTTCGACAGCATACTAGTTCATGCGTTGTCTGGTTCTATTTGGACAGATAGTGCTTAGGGCAGATACCTCAGCATGCTAGGGCACTGTGGTTGCGCTCTGTAACAACCTAAGGGTTGCTGGTTTGATCCCCAGTAAGGTCGATAGGATGAGCAGCGCCTTTAGACCCTTATGTGTGTTTAGCCGTGCTTCACAAGTACCCAATATATATATATATATATATATATATATATATATATGTATATATTTTATCTGGAACCAGAGAGAATGGATTCCTTTCATGAGGTAGGAGTTTTCTCTCCCCTGGGAGTGATAACTCAGGTTCAGGAACAGGGTCTGAGATTTATTTCAAGGATGCTCTGTGTTACTATAATAGTCAGTGCAACAGCTTAAGACTTTGACAATTCAGGTTTGATTCCCATTACAGATAAATTATAAATTACCTTCAGACCAATGTTAGATTTCCTGAATCTACAATAGTATCGTCCTAGGTGGAATCTCTTTGTGACATCCTTCCTTTAATCCTGGAGAATCAGTTTCTGACAAGTTTTAAGGACGGTATATGTATGTTCCCATCTATGCGATCATCACAAGTCCCTATGGTTTGCCTTTCGGGACAAATACTTCTAGTTTGTGGCTCTTTCATTCGTTGCCACAGCTTCAGAATGTTTTTTTTTTTTTATTATTATTATTTTTATTGAGGATTTGCACATAACATAAAAGATAGTGTACATAAAAGGAAAATAAAGTACAAATAATGCTGCATGAAATTACACAGAAATCTGTATCAACTATCCTCATTTTTGTCCCAAATAATAACATTCTGGACCACTTATGGGTCCTTTATTGATATTCCTCTAATATATTGGGATATTCAAGAGTTGAGTCAAGATATATAAACAAGATATGATGAAAAATGGAATATTCCAAATTAAGACAGATCCAAAACTTTTAGTACTAACATATAGTAACAATATATTACATTCTGCACAGAAATAATTCAAATATGGTGAAAAGATTTCCCTATCACATAGGATAAAGTAAAAGTGTCTATGAACGTAATGATAAACGATATTGTAAATTTTGTACTGGGAGTGTTTAACCCCATTAAATGTTTGAGCTTTCCTCTCCTTAAACGTCGGGCATAGCATAGATTTATAGCAGCATGAACAATGAGGCTGAACAAGTGTAATCTCATACTATTTAATGTTCTACTTAAGACTATATGAAAAAATAATTGTGCCAATGGGTTTTATCTTAAGTAAACAAGTAACCTCAGGAATTATCTCTTTTTCTTCTCCCGCAGCTCCGGCCGCAAGCCGCAAGTTATTTGTCAGTATTGTTCAAAAAAGGTGTTAATGGCCCACTGAGGTTAATGCACAAATCTTTTATGTCATGAGTTTTTTTAATGTAAGAGACCCCTGGCTTCATGTTATACATATTGGGAGTGCTGCCATGTTCTTTGCTTCAAAAATAATCCTTAGACTGTAGTGCTGCACAAGGGGACATAAATCCAGTATATGTCTATCAAGCTAGTTTTTAGATTAATTTAGGGCAGCGTAAACCTTAATAGAATGTTAGCAGCTACTATAAAGCCTAGTGCTCTTAAATTTAGTTCAAGAAAGTAGGGCATATTATTTTAACTTACCAGGAACTAAATGATCTTTAATGCTGTGACAGGGGCGACTTTGCAGACAAGTTCTAATACATGTGTTTAGAGCGTGTTATAACAGATAACTTATGTAAAAAACACAACGATATCTAATACAGTGCCAGCAGCACAATACAAATATGTAAAATATATTATATAGATTAACTTTTAAGTATGAATCCTAAAGTTGTAAAACACAATTTTAACGAACAAGGCGAAACTTCAACTTTAGGAAGCCAGTGACCGGAAAGACAGTCTACTTTCATGTTATCAACCCCCAGAGTCAATTTGCAAGCATGACTGTGTTATATTTGCGGCCTCCCAGGAGCCCCCCCACAAACTCCCGTAAGGTCTTGCCAAATGCCTAATGCTTTTCCCTGTGCAGGATCTTGTTCAATATGCCAGGCAGATTCACTTTGAGTGTTGTACTGAGTATATTGTTCTCATCTCGTTCTATAGTCGTGGAATTATGCAGTGGCTCAGGGAGCTCTCCTCTATACATAAGATTGGGTGTTAGCGAGGCGATGTCTTTAAAAGGCTGAGAGTCTCCTTGGTGAATGCTAACGGCGGGAGTTTGCAAGTCTGGTGCTGTAAGTAGAACTGCAGTTGCTGAGCCCACCACAACACAGCGCTTCATCAGGTAATCCATTGGGGCCCTTTTTAAGAGTTGCTGGAAGAGCTCTTCTATCCTTGCCATGTGGTTGTTTAAGCTGGTGTGGTGATCAGCTTCACTTGCGGCAGCCATTTTAGTTGTGGTGCGTTAGAAACTTTTCGTGTATTTGTTGTTCTCTCTTTTGTTGTTATGTCCTTTCTTGTCAGGGAGGGAGATCTAGGAGATCTGTGCAGAGTTGTGAATGTGCTAGTGTGGTCAGTTCTGGCAAAGACCCTCGATTGCTCGAGGGGGGTGGTGGTGCCTACTTATGAGCTGCCGCTCTAGGCCTCTCTTGTCCGATGCCGGGCTCAAACCTCAAAAATGCAGTGCAATCTTTCAATATTTAAAGTACTGCTAGGCAGTGCAGCCAAATAGTTATATGAATATGTTTTTGCTCTGTGGGATCCCTCTTATAATCGGCGGATTCTGAGTGTTCAGTAGGAGCTCAGGGAAAGTGCGACCATGCAGGATAGCTGTTCGGACACGCCCCCAGCTTCAGAATTTTTATGGTGCATTCTAGCACCATATTTAGTTGTCATCCCAGGCCAGGAGATTTCGTTACATCAAACAAGTTTGCACATGGACACATGAAGTTGTCTGCTTGGAGATTGTCCGCTTAATCTTGTCAAGGCAGAGGTTTTCTGACCACGGTTATAGAATCCATTATTCAGGATCGTTAGCCAATATCTTTAAAAAAAAAATTACCATAAGATGTGGTATATATATCTTTAGAATCCGAGGACTATTCCTGGAGTAGTTAGGATTACTAGAATTTTGTCTTTTCTCCAAGAGGGTTTAGAGACGAGCTCCCTAATGGGTCAATCTCGGCCTTATCTATTTAGTTACACAAACGTCTGGCGGAGGCCCCAGATATACAATCTTTTTGTCAGACCTTAGTCAGGATCAGGCCTGTGTTCACATCAGTTACTACTCAATGGAGTCTTAATTTAGTTCTTCAAGGGGCTCTGAGCCTATGCACTCCATTGATATTGAGTTATTATCTTGGAGAGTTTTATTTCTTGTTGCTTCTTTACTCAGGGGATTGTTGTTCCTTCGTTGTGTCCTAGTCCTCCTTATCTGAAGAACGTCTTCTGCACAATGGGTCGTAGTCCGTTTGTTAAGGTTTTACAGGCGACTAAAGGCTTTTGTCAATCTTCTTCTTTGTTTATGATTTCTCAGGAAAACGTAAGGACACAGAAAGCTTCGGCTACTTCTTTCTTTTTTGCTGAAGAGTATCTTTCGGTTTGTTTATGAGACTGCTGATCAACAACTTAACAAGAGGGTTGCGGTTCATTCTATGAGGGTTGTTGCTTACTCCTGGGCTTTAAAAATTATGTTTCTGTGGCTTAAATTTGCAAGGCTGCAACTTGGTTTCCTCTTCACATTTTTTCAAAGTTTTTTCAAATTTGTCTCTCTTGCCTCAGCTGAGGCCGTTTTTTTGGGAGAAAGGTTCTCAAGCAGTGTTGTCTTCCGTTTAGGTTCCCTGTCTTGTCCCTCCTGTATCATCTGTGTACTCTAGCTTTGGTATTGGATCCCATTAGTAATTAAGATGATCCATGGACTCATCGTGTCATTAAAAAGAAAACAAAATTCATGCTTACCTGATAAATTTATTTATTTTTTGACATGATGAGTCCATGGCCCACCCTGTTCTTGTAAGACAGGTTGTTGGGTATTTTAAACTTCGGACACCTCTGCACCTTGACTTTTTCTTTCTCTTCCTAACTTTGGTCAAATGACTGGAGTGGGAGGGAAGGGAGGACCTATTTAACAGCTCTGCTGTGGTGCTTTTTGCCGCCTCTTGCTGACCAGGAGGTGAATATCCCATTAGTAATTAAGATGATCCGTGGACTCATCGTGTCAAAAAAGAAATACATTTATCATGTAAGCATAAATTTTGTTTTTTTATATAAACCTCAGGCACCTCTATACCCTTGTGTCATATTCTTTTTCCTTTTTACTCAGCCGAATGACTGGGGATTATGGGTAATCGGAGGGACACTTAACAGCTCTGCTGGGGTGGTCTTTGCCTCCTCCTGCTGTCCAGAAGTTGAATTCCCACTACTAATTAGAATGGATTTGTGGACTCTTCTTGCCAAGGAAAGAAAAGAATTTATCAGATAAGCATAAATTTATTTTTTTAGTCCTCATCTCACTCTTAGTCTTTATTTTAGTCCTCATGTCACTCTTGGTCCTTATTTTAGTCCTCATCTCACTATTTCTCTTAGTCTTTCTTTTAGTCCACATCTCACTCTTAGGGGTAGATTTATCATGCAGCGTATGCTGCTGTTTCCGTGCAAGCCTTTAGGCTCGCCAGAAACTTAACAAGCAGCGGTGGTAAGATGATTGACACCCCCTGCTAGCGTCCCATTGGCCGCAGATGTGCAGGGGGCGGCATTTCACCAGAAATGCTTGTGCAGTGATAAATACCGACAGTGTATGCTGTCGCCATTTATCGATGTCGGGCGGAGATGATCCACTACAGCGGATCACATCCGTCCAACATTTGATAAATCTACCTCTTAGTCTTTTAGTCCACATCTCACTCATAGTCTTTATTTTAGTCCACATCTCACTATTTATCTTAGTCTTTATCTTAGTCCTCATCTCATTCTTAGTTTTATTGTAGACCTCATCTCACTCTTTATCTTTGTCTTTATTTTAGTCCTCATATCACTCTTTATCTTAGTCTTTATTTTAGTTCCCATCTCACTCTTAGTCTTTATCTTTGTCTTTGTTTTAGTCCTCATCTCACTCTTTATCTTAGTCTTTATTTTAGTCCCCATCTCACTCTTTATCTTAGTCTTTATTTTAGTCCCCATCTCACTCTTTATCTTAGTCTTTATCTTAGCCCTCATCTCACTCTTTATCTTAGTATTTATTTTAGTTCCGATCTCACTCTTTCTTGGTCTTTATTTTAGTCCTCATCTCACTATTTATCTTAGTCTTTATTTTAGTCCTCATCTCACGCCGTACGGGCTTGATAAATGGGCCTGTGTATCTTAGTCTTTATCTTAGCCCTCATCAAACTCTTTATCTTCGTCTTTATCTTCGTCCTCATCTCATTCTTTATCTTAGTCTTTATTTTAGTCCTCATCTCACTCTTAGTCCTTATTTTAGTCATTATCTCACTCTTAGTCTTTATATTAGTCCTTATCTCATTCTTTATCTTCGTCTTTATTTTAGTCCTCATCTCACTCTTAGTCCTTATTTTAGTCCTCATCTCACTCTTTATCGCAGTCTTTATTTTAGTCCTCATATCACTCTTTATCTTAGTCTTTATTTTAGTCCTCATCTCACTCTTTATCTTAGTCTTTATTTTAGTCCTCATCTCACTCTTTATCTTAGTCTTTATTTTAGTCCGCATCTCACTCTTTATCTTAGTCTTTATTTTAGTCCCCATCTCACTCTTTCTTATTCTTTATCTTAGCCCTCATCTCACTCTTTATCTAAGTCTTTATTTAAGTCCACATCTCACTCTTAGGGGTAGATTTGTTATGCAGCGTATGCTGCTGTTTCCGCGCGAGCCTTTAGACTCTCTGGCAACTTAAGAAGCAGCGGTCGTAACTTGTGGCGGACTGCAATCATCCCGATCGGATATGATTGGGATGATTTACACCCCCTGCTAGTGGCCGATTGACCGCGAATGTGCAGAGGGCGGCATTGCACAACATTTCACCAGAAATGCTTGTACAATGATAAATGCCGACAGCGTATGCGGTCGACATTTATTGCTGTCGGGCTGACATGATCCATTACAGTGGATCAAGCGGATCATGTCCGTCCGACATTTGATAAATCTTAGTCTTTTAGTCCACATCTCACTCATAGTCTTTATTTTAGTCCACTTCTCACTCTTTATCTTAGTCCTTATCTCGCTCTTTATCTTAGTTTTTATCTTAGTCCTCATCTCATTAATAGTCTTTATCTTAGTCCTCATCTCACTCTTTCTTAGTCTTTATTTTAGTCCCAATCTCACTCTTTATTTTAGTCTTTATCTTATTTATTTTAGTCCTCATCTCACTCTTTATCTTAGACTTTATTTTAGTCCTAATTTCACTCTTTATATTAGTCTTTATCTTAGTCCTCGTCTCACTCTTAGGCCCTGATATTCAAAGAGTACCCAGCTTGGAGAGAAATTGTAGTTCAGACTTCACAAAGGCTGAACTCACTGGATGTTCCAAAGAAAAATGGTGGAACTCTCCAGCATGGCGAGATCTTTCTCATTTATGTATGTGAAGCAGAGACAAGCCAAGTGCAATATAGCACTGCATGATATGAGAGTTTTGTTACACTTATACTTTGTGCTTTGTATTTTATATTACTATACATTTCAGATTGGGCCCTTTAAATATTATGGAATTTAAGCTTTGCACTTTCTCATTTGTATTTTAATACATTTACATTTTGATCTAACAGTAATTTTACTCATTGTGATTATGCTTTGAAAGTTTCTGTGTTACTTTAATAAATTAGGATCATGCTTTGTATAAAATTACATTGCACTTTGTATTTAATCTATTGTAAACTGACAGTCTCAGAAAGTGGGAGGGACAGGGCAGATTGCTGGGTTGAACAGTGGAGGTCCCAGGGTATGTCTGAAGTTCTCTCACAAGTCGTGTGAAATTTGCTGAGCATTTTAAACAAGCTGGTCTCACTAATATTGTATCAACAGCTGTATGCAGGTGAAGTTTGCTCAAATTCATAATACACTTATTTTAACTAATAGAAAAGTAATATATACTAAAATATAGACAAAGGCAATTTAAATTGTAGTGAAAACATTTCAGTTTAATTTGTAATTGGTGCAAACAGAGCCTATATCAGCCCCAGGGGTTCTCCAGCTACCTTCTCTCTCCCATGTGAAATTTTATTTTCCAGAGACCTTCATTACTTTCTATAGAAGGCATCTGTCATCTCTTATTGAGTTCTGCTCCTGTGAAGTCAGCACTATATTCTTTCTCCAAACTAGAGAATGTTTGATTATCTGGTCCATAGGAAGTAATGACACTTTCTGGGAAACTGAAGATGAGTTTTTCTAAAAGATACACATAAATATACAAAGTATGAGCCTAGTTTGTTAAAGTTAACAAACTGTGAAACCATAATCAGAATTTGTAAAATCACTAAATAAACGGCCATACAGAAAATAAAATAGAAAGTGCAAAGTTTAAATGAAATAAAATTTTATCTGAAGTGTAAATTGATATAGGTAGGATGCAAAGCACAAAGTGTAAATGCATCAGAACTGTCATGTCATGCAGTCTATATTGCACTGATCTTGTCTCTCCTTCACATACAGAAATGCAGCAGCAATCTCTGGTCATGCAGTGCTATACTGTACTGATCTTGTCTCTCCTTCACATATAGAAATGCAGCAGAACTTTCATTTTTAATGCAGTGCTATATTGTACTGATCTTGCCTCTCCTTCACATACAGAAATGCAGCAGAACTCTCATGTCATGCAGTGCTATATTGCACTGATCTTGTCTCACCTTCACATACAGAAATGCAGCATAACTATCATGCCATGCAGTCCTATATTACACTGATTTTGTCTCTCCTTCACATGCAGAAATGCAGCAGAACTCTCATGTCATGCAGTGCTTTATTACACTGATCTTGTCTCTCCTTCACATACAGAAATGCAACAGAACTCTCATGTCATGCAGTGCTATATTGCACTGATCTTGTCTCACCTTCACATACAGAAATACAGCAGTACTCTCATGTTATGCAGAGCTATATTACACTGATCTTGTCTCTCCTTCACATGCAGAAATGCAGCAGAACTCTCATGTCATGCAGTGCTTTATTACACTGATCTTGTCTCTCCTTCACATACAGAAATGCAGCAGAACTCTCATGTAATGCAGTGCTTTATTAAACTGATCGTGTCTCTCCTTCACATACAGAAATGCAGCAGAACTCTCATGTCATGCAGTGCTATATTGCACTGATCTTATCTCTCCTTCACATGCAGAAATGCAGCAGAACTCTCATGTTATGCAGAGCTATATTACACTGATCTTGTCTCTCCTTCACATACAGAAATGCAGCAGAACTCTCATGTAATGCAGTGCTTTATTGCACTGATCTTGTCTCTCCTTCACATACAGAAATGCAGCAGAACTCTCATGTCATGCAGTACTATATTGCACTGATCTTGTCTCTCCTTCACATACAGAAATGCAGCAGAACTCTCATGTCATGCAGTGCTTTATTGCACTGATCTTGTCTCTCCTTCACATACAGAAATGCAGCAGAACTCTCATGTCATGCAGTACTATATTGCACTGATCTTGTCTCTCCTTCACATACAGAAATGCAGCAGAACTCTCATGTCATGCAGTGCTTTATTGCACTGATCTTGTCTCTCCGTCACATACAGAAATGCAGCAGAACTCTCATGTCATGCAGTGCTATATTACACCGATCTTGTCTCTCCTTCACATACAGAAATGCAACAGAACTCTCATGTCATGCAGTGCTATATTGCACTGATCTTGTCTCACCTTCACATACAGAAATACAGCAGTACTCTCATGTTATGCAGAGCTATATTACACTGATCTTGTCTCTCCTTCACATGCAGAAATGCAGCAGAACTCTCATGTCATGCAGTGCTTTATTACACTGATCTTGTCTCTCCTTCACATACAGAAATGCAGCAGAACTCTCATGTAATGCAGTGCTTTATTGCACTGATCGTGTCTCTCCTTCACATACAGAAATGCAGCAGAACTCTCATGTAATGCAGTGCTTTATTACACTGATCTTGTCTCTCCTTCACATACAGAAATGCAGCAGAACTCTCATGTAATGCAGTGCTTTATTAAACTGATCGTGTCTCTCCTTCACATACAGAAATGCAGCAGAACTCTCATGTCATGCAGTGCTTTATTGCACTGATCTTGTCTCTCCGTCACATACAGAAATGCAGCAGAACTCTCATGTCATGCAGTGCTATATTACACCGATCTTGTCTCTCCTTCACATACAGAAATGCAACAGAACTCTCATGTCATGCAGTGCTATATTGCACTGATCTTGTCTCACCTTCACATACAGAAATACAGCAGTACTCTCATGTTATGCAGAGCTATATTACACTGATCTTGTCTCTCCTTCACATGCAGAAATGCAGCAGAACTCTCATGTCATGCAGTGCTTTATTACACTGATCTTGTCTCTCCTTCACATACAGAAATGCAGCAGAACTCTCATGTAATGCAGTGCTTTATTGCACTGATCGTGTCTCTCCTTCACATACAGAAATGCAGCAGAACTCTCATGTAATGCAGTGCTTTATTACACTGATCTTGTCTCTCCTTCACATACAGAAATGCAGCAGAACTCTCATGTAATGCAGTGCTTTATTAAACTGATCGTGTTTCTCCTTCACATACAGAAATGCAGCAGAACTCTCATGTCATGCAGTGCTTTATTGCACTGATCTTGTCTCTCCGTCACATACAGAAATGCAGCAGAACTCTCATGTCATGCAGTGCTATATTACACCGATCTTGTCTCTCCTTCACATACAGAAATGCAACAGAACTCTCATGTCATGCAGTGCTATATTGCACTGATCTTGTCTCACCTTCACATACAGAAATACAGCAGTACTCTCATGTTATGCAGAGCTATATTACACTGATCTTGTCTCTCCTTCACATGCAGAAATGCAGCAGAACTCTCATGTCATGCAGTGCTTTATTACACTGATCTTGTCTCTCCTTCACATACAGAAATGCAGCAGAACTCTCATGTAATGCAGTGCTTTATTGCACTGATCGTGTCTCTCCTTCACATACAGAAATGCAGCAGAACTCTCATGTAATGCAGTGCTTTATTACACTGATCTTGTCTCTCCTTCACATACAGAAATGCAGCAGAACTCTCATGTAATGCAGTGCTTTATTAAACTGATCGTGTCTCTCCTTCACATACAGAAATGCAGCAGAACTCTCATGTCATGCAGTGCTATATTGCACTGATCTTATCTCTCCTTCACATGCAGAAATGCAGCAGAACTCTCATGTTATGCAGAGCTATATTACACTGATCTTGTCTCTCCTTCACATACAGAAATGCAGCAGAACTCTCATGTAATGCAGTGCTTTATTGCACTGATCTTGTCTCTCCTTCACATACAGAAATGCAGCAGAACTCTCATGTCATGCAGTACTATATTGCACTGATCTTGTCTCTCCTTCACATACAGAAATGCAGCAGAACTCTCATGTCATGCAGTACTTTATTGCACTGATCTTGTCTCTCCTTCACATACAGAAATGCAGCAGAACTCTCATGTCATGCAGTACTATATTGCACTGATCTTGTCTCTCCTTCACATACAGAAATGCAGCAGAACTCTCATGTCATGCAGTGCTTTATTGCACTGATCTTGTCTCTCCGTCACATACAGAAATGCAGCAGAACTCTCATGTCATGCAGTGCTATATTACACCGATCTTGTCTCTCCTTCACATACAGAAATGCAGCAGAACTCTCATGTCATGCAGTGCTTTATTACACTGATCTTGTCTCTCCTTCACATACAGAAATGCAGCAGAACTCTCATGTCATGCAGCACTATATTGCACTGATCTTGTCTCTCCTTCATATACAGAAATGCAGCAGAACTCTCATGTCATGCAGAGCTATATTACACCGATCTTGTCTCTCCTTCACATACAGAAATGCAGCAGAACTCTCATGTAATGCAGTGCTTTATTGCACTGATCTTGTCTCTCCTTCACATACAGAAATGCAGCAGAACTCTCATATCATGCAGTGCTATATTGCACTGATCTTATCTCTCCTTCACATGCAGAAATGCAGCAGAACTCTCATGTCATGCAGTGCTATATTGTACTGATCTTGTCTCTCCTTCACATGCAGAAATGCAGCAGAACTCTCATATCATGCAGTGCTATATTGCACTGATCTTATCTCTCCTTCACATGCAGAAATGCAGCAGAACTCTCATGTAATGCAGTGCTTTATTGCACTGATCTTGTCTCTCCTTCACATACAGAAATGCAGCAGAACTCTCATATCATGCAGTGCTTTATTGTACTGATCTTGTCTCTCCTTCACATACAGAAATGCAGCAGAACTCTCATGTCATGCAGTGCTATATTGCACTGATCTTGTCTCTCCTTCACATACAGAAATGCAGCAGAACTCTCATGTCATGCAGTGCTTTATTACACTGATCTTGTCTCTCCTTCACATACAGAAATGCAGCAGAACTCTCATGTCATGCAGTGCTATATTGCACTGATCTTGTCTCTCCTTCACATACAGAAATGCAGCAGAACTCTCATGTCATGCAGCGCTATATTGTACTGATCTTGTCTCTCCTTCACATACAGAAATGCAGCAGAACTCTCATGTTATGCAGTGCTTTATTACACTGATCTTGTCTCTCCTTCACATACAGAAATGCAGCAGAACTCTCA